>NW_026610863.1:45000-155348 GCF_029499605.1 Hyla sarda
TAAAGTTGCGCACTGTGGACAAAGACAAATCTAGATCTCTGGAGATGGACGTGTAACCTGGAGACTGTTGATATTTTTCCACAATTTTGGTTCCCAAGTCCTCAGACAGTTCTCTTCTCCTCTTTCTGTTCTCTTCTCCTCTTTCTGTTCTCTTCTCCTCTTTCTGTTCTCTTCTCCTCTTTCTGTTCTCTTCTCCTCTTTCTGTTCTCTTCTCCTCTTTCTGTTCTCTTCTCCTCTTTCTGTTCTCTTCTCCTCTTTCTGTTCTCTCCTCCTCTTTCTGTTCTCTTCTCCTCTTTCTGTTCTCTTCTCCTCTTTCTGTTCTCTCTTCTCCTCTTTCTGTTCTCTCCTCCTCTTTCTGTTCTCTCTTCTCCTCTTTCTGTTCTCTTCTCCTCTTTCTGTTCTCTTCTCCTCTTTCTGTTCTCTCCTCCTCTTTCTGTTCTCTCTTCTCCTCTTTCTGTTCTCTTCTCCTCTTTCTGTTCTCTTCTCCTCTTTCTGTTCTCTCCTCCTCTTTCTGTTCTCTCTTCTCCTCTTTCTGTTCTCTCTTCTCCTCTTTCTGTTCTCTCTTCTCCTCTTTCTGTTCTCTCTTCTCCTCTTTCTGTTCTCTCCTCCTCTTTCTGTTCTCTTCTCCTCTTTCTGTTCTCTTCTCCTCTTTCTGTTCTCTTCTCCTCTTTCTGTTCTCTTCTCCTCTTTCTGTTCTCTTCTCCTCTTTCTGTTCTCTTCTCCTCTTTCTGTTCTCTTCTCCTCTTTCTGTTCTCTTCTCCTCTTTCTGTTCTCTCCTCCTCTTTCTGTTCTCTTCTCCTCTTTCTGTTCTCTTCTCCTCTTTCTGTTCTCTCTTCTCCTCTTTCTGTTCTCTCCTCCTCTTTCTGTTCTCTCTTCTCCTCTTTCTGTTCTCTTCTCCTCTTTCTGTTCTCTTCTCCTCTTTCTGTTCTCTCCTCCTCTTTCTGTTCTCTCTTCTCCTCTTTCTGTTCTCTTCTCCTCTTTCTGTTCTCTTCTCCTCTTTCTGTTCTCTCCTCCTCTTTCTGTTCTCTCTTCTCCTCTTTCTGTTCTCTCTTCTCCTCTTTCTGTTCTCTCTTCTCCTCTTTCTGTTCTCTCTTCTCCTCTTTCTGTTCTCTCCTCCTCTTTCTGTTCTCTTCTCCTCTTTCTGTTCTCTTCTCCTCTTTCTGTTCTCTCTTCTCCTCTTTCTGTTCTCTCCTCCTCTTTCTGTTCTCTCTTCTCCTCTTTCTGTTCTCTCTTCTCCTCTTTCTGTTCTCTCTTCTCCTCTTTCTGTTCTCTCTTCTCCTCTTTCTGTTCTCTCTTCTCCTCTTTCTGTTCTCTCCTCCTCTTTCTGTTCTCTTCTCCTCTTTCTGTTCTCTTCTCCTCTTTCTGTTCTCTCTTCTCCTCTTTCTGTTCTCTCCTCCTCTTTCTGTTCTCTCTTCTCCTCTTTCTGTTCTCTCTTCTCCTCTTTCTGTTCTCTCTCCTCCTCTTTCTGTTCTCTCCTCTTTCTGTTCTCTTCTCCTCTTTCTGTTCTCTCTTCTCCTCTTTCTGTTCTCTCCTCCTCTTTCTGTTCTCTCTTCTCCTCTTTCTGTTCTCTTCTCCTCTTTCTGTTCTCTTCTCCTCTTTCTGTTCTCTCCTCCTCTTTCTGTTCTCTCTTCTCCTCTTTCTGTTCTCTCTTCTCCTCTTTCTGTTCTCTCTTCTCCTCTTTCTGTTCTCTCTTCTCCTCTTTCTGTTCTCTCTTCTCCTCTTTCTGTTCTCTTCTCCTCTTTCTGTTCTCTCTTCTCCTCTTTCTGTTCTCTCCTCCTCTTTCTGTTCTCTCCTCCTCTTTCTGTTCTCTTCTCCTCTTTCTGTTTTCTTCTCCTCTTTCTGTTCTCTTCTCCTCTTTCTGTTCTCTTCTCCTCTTTCTGTTCTCTTCTCCTCTTTCTGTTCTCTTCTCCTCTTTCTGTTCTCTTCTCCTCTTTCTGTTCTCTTCTCCTCTTTCTGTTCTCTCCTCCTCTTTCTGTTCTCTTCTCCTCTTTCTGTTCTCTCTTCTCCTCTTTCTGTTCTCTCTTCTCCTCTTTCTGTTCTCTCTTCTCCTCTTTCTGTTCTCTCCTCCTCTTTCTGTTCTCTCCTCCTCTTTCTGTTCTCTCTTCTCCTCTTTCTGTTCTCTCTTCTCCTCTTTCTGTTCTCTTCTCCTCTTTCTGTTCTCTTCTCCTCTTTCTGTTCTCTCCTCCTCTTTCTGTTCTCTCTTCTCCTCTTTCTGTTCTCTCTTCTCCTCTTTCTGTTCTCTCTTCTCCTCTTTCTGTTCTCTCTTCTCCTCTTTCTGTTCTCTCCTCCTCTTTCTGTTCTCTTCTCCTCTTTCTGTTCTCTTCTCCTCTTTCTGTTCTCTCTTCTCCTCTTTCTGTTCTCTTCTCCTCTTTCTGTTCTCTCTTCTCCTCTTTCTGTTCTCTCTTCTCCTCTTTCTGTTCTCTCTCCTCCTCTTTCTGTTCTCTCCTCCTCTTTCTGTTCTCTTCTCCTCTTTCTGTTCTCTTCTCCTCTTTCTGTTCTCTTCTCCTCTTTCTGTTCTCTTCTCCTCTTTCTGTTCTCTCTTCTCCTCTTTCTGTTCTCTCTTCTCCTCTTTCTGTTCTCTCTTCTCCTCTTTCTGTTCTCTCTTCTCCTCTTTCTGTTCTCTCCTCCTCTTTCTGTTCTCTCCTCCTCTTTCTGTTTTCTCCTCTTTCTGTTCTCTCCTCTTTCTGTTCTCTTCTCCTCTTTCTGTTGTCCATGCTTAGTGTGACACACACAGACACACAATGCAAAGACTAAGTGAACTTCTCTCCTTTTTATCTGCTTTCAGGTGTGATTGTTATATTGCCCACACCTGTTACTTGCCCCAGGTGAGTATAAAGGAACATCACAGGCTGGAAACAATCTTATTTATCCACAATTTTGAAAGGGGCCAATAATTGTGTCCGGCCCATTTTTGGAGTTTGGTGACATTAGGTCCAATTTGCTTTTTTCCTCCTTTTTCCAATACACACAAAGGGAATAAACATGTGTATAGCAAAACCTGTGTTACTGCAATATATATATATACAGAGGAGAGGAGATCTATATATATATATATACAGAGGAGAGGAGATCTATATATATATATATATATACACAGAGGAGAGGAGATCTATATATATATATATATATATATATATATATATATATATATATATATATATATACATACAGAGGAGAGGAGATCTATATATATATATATATATATATATATATATATATATATATATATATATATACACACAAAGGGAATAAACATGTGTATAGCAAAACCTGTGTTACTGCAATATATATATACAGAGGAGAGGAGATATATATATATATATATATATATATATATATATATATATATATATACAGAGGAGAGGAGATCTATATATATATACACACACACAGAGGAGAGGAGATAAATATATATATATATACACACACAAAGGGAATAAACATGTGTATAGCAAAACCTGTGTTACTGCAATATATATATATATATATATATATATATATATATACAGAGGAGAGGAGATCTATATATATACAGAGGAGAGGAGATATATATATATATATATATATATATATATATATATATACAGAGGAGAGGAGATCTATATATATATATATATATATATATATATATATACAGAGGAGAGGAGATCTATATATATATATACAGAGGAGAGGAGATATATATATATATATATATATATATATATATATATACACAGAGGAGAGGAGATCTATATATATATATATATATATATATATATATATATATATATATATATATACAGAGGATATATATATATATATATACAAAGGGAATAAACATGTGTATAGCAAAACCTGTGTTACTGCAATATATATATATACAGAGGAGAGGAGATCTATATATATATATATATATATATATATATATATATATATATATATACACACAGAGGAGAGGAGATCTCTCTCTCTCTCTCTATATATATATATATATATATATATATATATATATATATATACAGAGGAGAGGAGATCTATATATATATATACAGAGGAGAGGAGATATATATATATATATATATATATATATATATATATATATATATATATATATATATATATATACAGAGGAGAGGAGATCTATATATATATATATATATACACACAGAGGAGAGGAGATCTATATATATATATATATATATATATATACACACAGAGGAGAGGAGATCTATATATATACACACACACAAAAGGAATAAACATGTGTATAGCAAAACCTGTGTTACAGGACTTCCGGTTCCGGCGCGGGCATGTAGGCAGCGAGGAGACGGAGCTCCTCACACCCCGGATCCCCTACCCGCACCGAACACCGGCCACGGTCACCAGCCTGACCAACTCTGAGGTGATCCCGGGAGGTCTCGCGGCAGCTCTGGAGCCCCGACAGACGCGTCGCAGACACGTGCAGCTCCTATACACAGCGCGGCTCCCGCGAGTGAGCGCAGTGCGGCCGCCATCTTCGGCACTGCAGAGGGGACGGAGCACGGACCTGCTTGACACTCATGGAACGGTGAGCCACCCACAACTACTTCAGTAGGGGCTGGAGTTGTCCCCCATTTAAGCAGCAGGTCTGAGGGGCGCAGGGACCGGAGATAAGGTTCATACAGCGGACAGCAGTGATCCCCAGACTTCACTAGTGACTGCCCCCATCTTCTATCATAAGGAGGACACAGCTGAGAGGGGAAAGGACAGGAGAGAGGACTGTTCATTTACTTACCAGCACCTTGTTAACTCCTGCAACACAGGGACAGCTTATTCTACTCATCCCCCATCAGCTTCCTTACCAACACCTGATCGGACGGTGTCTCTTGGCCAGGATTGTGTCCATATTACATATGGTCCCACCTAAACTGTATGGTGCAACCCCTGTGACCGTCTCTCTTCCTCATTCATTACAATGGACAAATTCCTCAATAAGAAAGCCACAAAGCAAAACCAGTCAGCAGGATCCCAGGTCTCTGCTGGGGATCAGACACATCCTCCGGCACAGCACCCACTGACTTCATGGCAGACATGGAAATATCGGGGAGTCAACCTCTGTTCACACAGGATGCTGTTCCTCCTCCTATGCAGCCAGCGACAGCTCCACAGCCGCAGAATCCGGTGGCTGATGTTTCCTTCTCTAATCCTACGGATTTACAGTCACTTGCAACGGCCTTGGTTCAACTGATTACCCCTAAAATCCAACAGACTTTGGAAACCACTATACGCTCCACGCTCACCCGTATACAAACCGAACTCGGTTCACATGCTGTAAGGCTGGAGGAGGCTGAGAAACGGATACTAGCCTTAGAGGATGAAAACAGTGATCTGGCGACTAGATTGAGACGGTCGGAATCTGACGCAATCACAGTCAGCGACAAGCTGGATGATCTAGAAAATCGCTCACGACGCAATAATCTTCGCCTGGTAGGCGTCAGTGAACTGATTCCAGCGGCTGATCTGCAGACATTTTGCGAAAGCGACCTCCCAAAGGCTCTGGGTCTCCCCTACAAATGCAGGGTGGAAAGGGCACACAGGCTCGGCCGAGTACAAACTACTGATCCCCGCTCCAGTGCTACCTCAGCTAACAGACCGCGCCAAGTAATTTTTAAGCTACTCGACTACAATGACAAGTTAGCCATCCTCAAGGCCTTTAGAAAGCGCACAACGCCTCTCACATATCGCAATACGAAGATCTTGATATTTGAAGATTTTTCAGCTGAACTTTCGAAAAAAAGGCGAGCTTACGGAAAGATAGGTACTGATCTGTTTAAAGCGAAGAGGAGATTTCAGCTGCAATATCCGGCTACCTTAAAGGTTTTTCGGGATGATGGGACTTTCGTGACCTACCAGACTCCGGCTGCTGCGGAGGCTGCCCTCAGAGACACCCTGACAGAACGTGATTGTTCATCTAGAGTTCGCTCACCGGTGCACAGTGCAGCCTCTCCGCGATCAAGAGGCGAATTGCCCCCGAGACGCAGAGAGGATCTTCAGGATCTGGAATCCGATAAACGGCGTAGAAAGAAGTCGGCTGGAGGCCGCAGCAGGAGCAGCAGATCTTCTTCGCCAGATTGAGTATTATTCCTGACATGCTAATTTCTTTTTTTTTTCCTACAGGGGGGTCCTACTTGAGTCCTGCTAGAGACATTGCTCTACCTATTAGTAACTGTGACTTTTAGAGAAAGGAGACTAAAATGGAGCAGATGTTATAAAGTTGTTTTTCCTATAGTCAGTTGGGAAATGTTGTAGTTGACCACATGGCAGGGGGGCAGAGCAGAGAATTCTATGATGGCCGAGGTCTCTCTGATATGGCCGCTACTCTGGGATCCGTGAGTGGGGGCCCTGGTTCTGCTATGTGCCCGAAAAAAGAGAAGTCACCAACACAAAAGACGGTCTCCTATCTCCCATCATGGAGGCTGTTATGTTCTGATGTTTACTGCTGTTTTTTTTTCTTTTTTTCTTTTTCTGTTATTGGTTTGGGGAATTTCCTCACATTGTTTTTGATGGCTATGTTTCGGAGAGGCCGTAATGTCACTATGCAATATGCAGGGTTGTTCCCGGAGTCGCATAGACCTCAATATTTGTACAATTCCGTGATTCTCTTAACGATATTGCTTTTACAGCTTGCATTCTCCTTCTCCTCTTTCCTACACGCTCTTACCCCTCTCCCCCCCCCCCCCCCCAATGGCCCTCTCTATTTCCTAGTATCCTTTTCACTTTCACCCTCCCTTCTATGGGACTTATCTACTAGTATGTGTAAAGTTATTACGTGGAATGTGAAGGGGTTAAAATCACCACATAAAAGGATGAAAATTTTGCGTTTTTTGAAACGTTTGCGGCCTGATGTGGTTCTTCTTCAAGAGACTCGCCTTGAGGCAGCAGACTTTTCCAGAATGCAAAAGCTGTGGGTGGGGAAAGTACTGGGCTCACCGGCGGTGGACGGTAGAGCAGGAGTGATGACTTTTACTACATAAATCCTTTGCTTGCAAAATTCTTTCTCATGAAGCTGACACGAGTGGTAGGTTGTCTCAATTTCAACTGGAACACAATGGAGATGCTTTCAGTATATACAATGTTTATGCTCCGAATACAGATAATCACCGTTTTTTTGCTTCTTTGGCAGATATAGTACAACAGACGGCGGGATCCCTCACAATCCTGGGTGGTGACCTCAACTCCGTGGGTGACCCGTCAGTTGACCGTAAAGGTACCTCCCACATGCACTCATCCACAAGACATAGTGACAAAGTGCTTCCATCTTTTCTTACCAATGCGGGACTGACAGATGCTTGGAGACATATATGCACCCTGACAATCGGGACTTCACACATTTTTCTCACGTACATAACTCGTGGTCCCGTATTGATTATTTCTTGACCAGCCCACTTGTATGTGCCAGACTGAAGTTGACTGATATACTGGACATGGTAATATCGGACCACTCCCCGGTGGTTCTAGAACTCCTGCCGTCATCCCCCAAGGGCACTGACTTTTTATGGCGTTTCCCGTCCTTTTTAACCAAGGATGAATCTTTCCTGAGCCTGTTGAGGGGATGGTGGCTGGAGTTTGAGGTGGACAATGCCCAACACAAGGGAGACCCGAAGCTGTATTGGGGGACGGCGAAAGTTGTCTTGCAGGGTAAGATTCTGGCATACACTAGTTCCTTAAAACGCAAGACTTTAGAGGGCCATGCCAAGGCTAGTGCTACCCTGTCAGAAGCTTATGCTGCTTTTCTTGCTTCTCCAACCCCCGCTCATAAACTACAATGGCAGGAGGCACGTTCCGCCTATGAGTTGTGGTTGGATAGGAGGGAACGCATGTATCGATCGCATTTTGAAGCAGACCTTTTTAGACATGGGAATAAATCGGGGAGACTACTGGCCAGACTAGCGAAGGGAGCGTACACCCCGATGCATGTACTGACTTTGAGGGATGACCAGGGACGCTCCTGTTCGGATCCTCATACTGTTAATGAGGTTCTTGGATCCTATTATACCAAGTTATACTCTGCTGATCCTGACGCGACGAGGGAAGGGACGGCCTTCTTAACGGGTTTGGAACTCCCTAGTCTGACGGACGAGCAATGTCAGGTGCTAAATGCTGATGTGACGGAGGAGGAGGTGCGGGCGACTATTTGCTGCTTAGCTAATGGGAAGGCCCCGGGCCCGGATGGCTATTCTAGCGAATTTTTTAAACCCCTGGTTGAACAGATAGTTCCCACGCTCACAGGATTCTTTAATGCCATCCTACAGTCAGGCACGCTTCCTTCGGCAGCGAAGATAGCGTACATAAAAGTTCTTAAACTTAATGGATCCAATGGATCCTGGCTCCTATAGACCAATCTCCCTCATCGATCAAGACGTGAAACTGCTGTCAAAAATTCTGGCGGATAGGCTAGCCAAATTATTACCCATGCTAGTTGGAGATCATCAAGTAGGCTTTGTGAAGTCGAGCTCGGCGGTCACCAATATCCGTAAAGTCCTGGCGGTGATGGATAGTGTGGGCTCCCGCCCTTTCTCTGCTTCCCGTCCTGCACTGCTGACACTTGACGCCGAAAAGGCTTTCGACAATGTGAGATGGGAATGGCTGGACCTGGTGCTAACTAAATTTGGCATTACTGGCTGTTTCGCAGCTTATATCTGAGGCATGTATCGGGGCCTAATAGCGAGGGTTTACACGCCTGGCATTCTCTCCCGACAGATACCAGTCATGAAAGGCACGAGACAGGGGTGTCCGTTGTCACCCTTATTATTTGACCTTGCGATTGAACCCTTGGCGCGTTTTCTGATCTCGTCTAATTTGTATAAAGGCATCATGGTGGGCGGTGAGGAACTTAAATTGTCGTTGTTTGCTGATGATGCCCTCCTTTCTCTTAGTAATCCGAGGGAGGAGGTGCCAAGGGTTCTCGATAGCTTATCTAGAATAGGCGACTTCACAGGCTACAGAATAAATGCCTCCAAGAATGTTTTGTTGCCCCTAGGGACATCACCTATTAGAGATCGGGAGACCCTAGGAGGCGGGAGGGTGACGGTATCTAGCACTCACATCACTTATTTGGGCATTAAAATAGGACGTACCCCTGACACACTTTATTCTCTCAATTACATGCCCCTGTTTCACAAAATTATAACTGAGCTGAAGCGTTGGGAAAATCTGCCCTTATCCTTTTTGGGGCGCTGCCATTTGATAAAAATGATAAGTTTCCCGCGCCTGTTGTACCCCTTGCAAACATTCCCTATCTTGCTCAGGCATGTGGATGTGAAAAGACTGTCTTCGGCCTTTTCACGTTTCATATGGCAGGGTAAACGCCCTAGGATTGCTCTACAAAAACTGATGTTAGGTAAAACAGAGGGGGGGGTGAATTTCCCTAATATTCGGGGATATAATCTGACATGTATTTTTCGGCATGTCATGGATTGGCTGCATGAGACCACTTATTATTCCAATCTTGTTGTTGAAAAGGCTTTAGCTGCACCATGGTCTCTCCCAGCGCTCCTTCACACTGCTTATGCCAAATTGCCTTCTGAAGTGAAAAGCTCGATTATTCTCAGGGACACCGTTGTTGCCTGGAAAGAAATGCGGAAGCTGTTTGGTCTTCCCTTCTTACTCTCGAAGCGTATGCCGCTTCTTAATCACCCCGACTTCCCTCAGGGAAGATCTTCTAACTGGTTACGCCACTGGGGAGACAAAGGGATAAAGACGACAGCATCTTTACTAGACGCTGAGGGACGGAGGTGGTTGACGCCTGACAAAATACTTACCAGACATGGTCTCCCCCGCTCTCACGTGCTGTATGCTAACCAAACTTATACCTTTTGTATGTCGAGACTTAGAGATCTGTCCACGGAAGTGTCCTCTCACGCTTTTGACGACATAGTAGGAGCTGATCCGAGGAGGGCATCTATATCCTCCTTATATCTAGCTTTTCGTTCCCGCTTCTCAAAAATCCATCCTAATGCAGTGTTCAGTACGTGGGAGCGATGGACTAATGACGCTGACATCGCTGCTACCATCCTGTCGTGATGGGAGGCGGTGCGCAAAAATGTTATTACCGAACGATGGCGGGAGACCTATTTTAAAATGGCTCATGCAGCCATCTATGGCTTTAACATACTCCCCTCGCTGACCTTTCCTGATAGGATCACTCAATGCCCGAAATGCCAGACATCACTTACGAACTTCTACCATGGGGTATGGGACTGTGCATTTACTGCGACTTATTGGCGCACGATTTGCTCCTATGTGCATGATCATTGGAAAGTGCGACTTCAATTCACTCCACAAACGTTGCTCTTTCATCAACTACGCCCGCCGGAGGGTGGAGCTGAGGAGGGGGGGAGGGAGGGGAGACCACCCCAATTTATCCACGTTGTGCTTCTGGTTGCATTGAGATGCCTATTACTGACATGGCTCGAATCACATACTCCTGATTTATAGACAGAATTGATGCAGAAAATCATATGGACTCAGGGACCAAGAAATTTTTAAAAAAATGGCGAACTTTTATAATATCTCATCTTACTCCTTTAGAGATAATAGCTGTTGTGCACCCATTTAGACACACGTCTTGGTAGAACACTGAGATGCTTGGAGCCCTGCGTTTGCCAGATGAGAATTGAGGTAATAATATGTTCTGATACTTACTGTTTATACATTTTCTTACCTACATACTGTATCTAACTTAGATACGAGGTCTGGCCCAGGGATAGTTATTCTATAGGTTGGATGAAGTATATACCCTGTGATGTTATATTTACTGTATCGGAGAAATACGATGTTGCCTCACTGTTCTTTTACATGTATCACTTATGTTTTATATGTATTGTTTGAAATTCTTTAATAAAAACTATATTTGAAAAAAAAAAAACTGTTACTGCAATATATATACAGAGGAGAGGAGATATATATATATATATATATATATATATATATATATACAGAGGAGAGGAGATCTATATATATATACAGAGGAGAGGAGATCTATATATATATACAGAGGAGAGGAGATATATATATATATATATATATATATAGAGGAGAGGAGATCTATATATATATACAGAGGAGAGGAGATCTATATATATATACAGAGGAGAGGAGATCTATATATATATATACAGAGGAGAGGAGATCTATATATATATACAGAGGAGAGGAGATATATATATATATATATATATATATATATATATACACAGAGGAGATCTATATATATACAGAGGAGAGGAGATCTATATATATATACAGAGGAGAGGAGATCTATATATATATATACAGAGGAGAGGAGATCTATATATATACAGAGGAGAGGAGATCTATATATATATACAGAGGAGAGGAGATCTATATATATATACAGAGGAGAGGAGATCTATATATATATATACAGAGGAGAGGAGATCTATATATATATACAGAGGAGAGGAGATCTATATATATATACAGAGGAGAGGAGATCTATATATATATACAGAGGAGAGGAGATCTATATATATATACAGAGGAGAGGAGATATATATATATATATATATATATATATATACAGAGGAGAGGAGATCTATATATATATATATATATATATATATATACAGAGGAGATCTATATATATATATATATATATATATATATATATACACAGAGGAGAGGAGATCTATATATATATATATATATATATATATATATACAGAGGAGAGGAGATCTATATATATATATATATATATATATATACAGAGGAGAGGAGATCTATATATATATACACAGAGGAGAGGAGATCTATATATATATACACAGAGGAGAGGAGATCTATATATATATATACAAAGGAGAGGAGATCTATATATATATATATATATATATATATACAGAGGAGAGGATATATATATATATATATATATATATATATATATATATATATATATACAGAGGAGAGGAGATCTATATATATATATACAGAGGAGAGGAGATCTATATATATATATACAGAGGAGAGGAGATCTATATATATATATACAGAGGAGAGGAGATCTATATATATATACAGAGGAGAGGAGATCTATATATATATACAGAGGAGAGGAGATCTATATATATATACAGAGGAGAGGAGATCTATATATATATATATATATATATATATATATATATATATATATATATACAGAGGAGATCTATATATATATATATATATATATATATATATATATTATATACACAGAGGAGAGGAGATCTATATATATATATACAAAGGAGAGGAGATCTATATATATATATACAGAGGAGAGGAGATCTATATATATATATATACAGAGGAGAGGAGATCTATATATATATATATATACAGAGGAGAGGAGATCTATATATATATATATATATATATAGAGAGGAGAGGAGATCTATATATATATATATATATATATATATACAGAGGAGAGGAGATCTATATATATATATATATATATATATATATATATATATATATATACAGAGGAGAGGAGATCTATATATATACACACACAGAGGAGAGGAGATCTATATATATATATATATATATATATATATACAGAGGAGAGGAGATCTATATATATATGTGTATATATATACACAGAGGAGAGGAGATCTATATATATATATATATATACAGAGGAGAGGAGATCTATATATATACAGAGGAGAGGAGATCTATATATATATATACAGAGGAGAGGAGATCTATATATATATATATATATATATATATATACAGAGGAGAGGAGATATATATATATATATATATATACATACAGAGGAGAGGAGATATATATATATATATACATACAGAGGAGAGGAGATCTATATATATATATACAGAGGAGAGGAGATCTATCTATATACACACAGAGGAGAGGAGATCTATATATATACACACAGAGGAGAGGAGATCTATATATATATACAGAGGAGAGGAGATATATATATATATATACAAAGGGAATAAACCTGTGTTACTGCAATCCTTTCCTGTGAGAAATACTTCATTATATAGAGACATTTCAGGGGGGACACTATATACGGCCATGACTGTGTGTGATAATACATCAGCCACTTCTTATACTAACACATAGTGATCACAGCTTTTCCAGTATCCTGAATGACTTATGTGATGATACACCAGCCCCTTCTTATAAAAAGATGTAGACTGGTTGGACATCACACAGCTTTCAAAGTATCCTGAATGACAGGAGTTTTGCCAGTTGGCCCCAAATGGTATACAGTGTACGATGTGCAGTCACACGGGCAGTCTCTTTATTAACACGTGGGCAGTCTCTTTATTAACACGTGGGCAGTCTCTCTCATCGAACGTGGGCAGTCTCTCTCATCGCACGTGCGCAGTCTCTCTCTCATCGCACGTGGGCAGTCTGTCTCATCGCACGTGGGCAGTCTGTCTCATCGCACGTGGGCAGTCTGTCTCATCGCACGTGGGCAGTCTGTCTCATCGCACGTGGGCAGTCTGTCTCATCGCACGTGGGCAGTCTGTCTCATCGCACGTGGGCAGTCTGTCTCATCGCACGTGGGCAGTCTGTCTCATCGCACGTGGGCAGTCTGTCTCATCGCACGTGGGCAGTCTGTCTCATCGCACGTGGGCAGTCTGTCTCATCGCACGTGGGCAGTCTGTCTCACATTGTCACTGTACACAAGTTATTTTTCTCTATTCTGATTTGCTTGTAAGCGTTGTCTTTAGTAAACTCCGGCTGCCGCTTTGGCGCACGTCTTAAACGTAGTTCTATATCTGCTCCAAGCAGCTGGGGACTCCTACACTATATGAACTATAATAAATCTGTCAGGCCCCACCCCATTTTATGCTAAACCCGCCCACTTATTTAAAAATTACACACAACCTGGCGAAAAACTGCAAATCGCTTTTTGCGCAAAATTCTTCAGACTTGTTCTATGTCATAGACAACGGTAATAATCGTCCATTAACCCTTTATCCTGGTGTCTCTGCAGAAGGGGAAGGAGCTGCTGACAGCCAGTAATCTCCCACGGGGTCACTGTGTCATCTGCCTCTATGGATTCCAGGTAATGTAATGCCTCTCTCCCCTATCCCTCCGAGGGGGCCCTCCTGCGGGGAGGCTGTGCGTACGGCAGGGGGCCCTACTGCGGGGAGGCTGTGCATATGGCAGGGGGCCCTACTGCGGGGAGGCTGTGCATACGGCAGGGGGCCCTCCTGCGGGGAGGCTGTGCATACGGCAGGGGGCCCTACTGCGGGGAGGCTGTGCATACGGCAGGGGGCCCTACTGCGGGGAGGCTGTGCATACGGCAGGGGGCCCTACTGCGGGGAGGCTGTGCATACGGCAGGGGGCCCTACTGCGGGGAGGCTGTGCATATGGCAGGGGGCCCTACTGCGGGGAGGCTGTGCATATGGCAGGGGGCCCTCCTGCGGGGAGGCTATGCATATGGCAGGGGGCCCTACTGCGGGGAGGCTGTGCATATGGCAGGGGGCCCTCCTGCGGGGAGGCTGTGCATATGGCAGGGGGCCCTACTGTGGGGAGGCTGTGCATACGGCAGGGGGCCCTCCTGCGGGGAGGCTGTGCATACGGCAGGGGGCCCTCCTGCGGGGAGGCTGTGCATATGGCAGGGGGCCCTACTGCGGGGAGGCTGTACATATGGCAGGGGGCCCTACTGTGGGGAGGCTGTGCATATGGCAGGGGGCCCTCCTGCGGGGAGGCTATGCATATGGCAGGGGGCCCTACTGCGGGGAGGCTGTGCATATGGCAGGGGGCCCTCCTGCGGGGAGGCTGTGCATATGGCAGGGGGCCCTACTGTGGGGAGGCTGTGCATATGGCAGGGGGCCCTCCTGCGGGGAGGCTGTGCATATGGCAGGGGGCCCTCCTGCGGGGAGGCTGTGCATATGGCAGGGGGCCCTCCTGCGGGGAGGCTGTGCATATGGCAGGGGGCCCTACTGCGGGGAGGCTGTGCATATGGCAGGGGGCCCTACTGCGGGGAGGCTGTGCATATGGCAGGGGGCCCTACTGCGGGGAGGCTGTGCATATGGCAGGGGGCCCTACTGCGGGGAGGCTGTGCATATGGCAGGGGGCCCTACTGCGGGGAGGCTGTGCATATGGCAGGGGGCCCTACTGCGGGGAGGCTGTGCATATGGCAGGGGGCCCTACTGCGGGGAGGCTGTGCATATGGCAGGGGGCCCTACTGCGGGGAGGCTGTGCATATGGCAGGGGGCCCTACTGCGGGGAGGCTGTGCATATGGCAGGGGGCCCTACTGCGGGGAGGCTGTGCATATGGCAGGGGGCCCTACTGCGGGGAGGCTATGCATATGGCAGGTCTGTTACTCTTTTAATCTGACATTTCCCGTAGGAGGACGATGGTCTGACTAAGACGCAGTGTTTCCATCACTTTCACTCGTACTGTCTGGGCCGCTATGTCCAGCACTGCCTGGAGTCCAGCGGCAGGGAGGTGAGTGGGCTCTGGTATCTGCAGCGGGGAGTGGAGGGGGCTCTGGCGTCGGGGGTGGGGGCTCTGGCGTCGGGGGTGGGGGCTCTGGCGTCGGGGGCTCTGGCATCGGGGGGGGGTTCTGGCGTTGGGGGCTCTGGCATGGGGAGGGGGCTCTGGCGTCGGGGGTGGGGGCTCTGGCATCGGGGGGGGGGTTCTGGCGTTGGGGGAGGGGGGCTCTGGCGTCTGGGCCTCCGGGGGGGCGGGGGGGGGGGGGGGGGGTTATATCCTGACCCCGCACTTTTCTGCCTTCAGTCTCATTCAGTGAATCTTCTTGCAGGAACCTGTTGAATGTCCTGTTTGTCGTGAAGGTCTTAACTTTGACTTTAAGAAGCTTCAGGCCGCCGCCCCCCCACAGCAGCCGGAGGTAGGAGGCCCCCGATTATTCCTGAATTACCCCCTTTATATAGTCCCAGCGGCTCATTGGGTTGGTGTTTCATCCCTAGGAGCTGTTTGTTCCAGACTCGCTCACGTTACAGAGAGATAAAGAATTGCGTCAGGTTTATGAGCGCCAGCGAGCGAAAGGAGGAATAATCGACCTGGAGGCCGAGAAGAATCGCTTCTTCATCAGTATCCAGGAGGTGAGGACTGGGACCGAACCGGAGGCTGCACACCACATAATATAGGGGATTACAGGACCGGATAATAATGGTATCGGGGGGGGGGGAGACTTACAGGACCAGGATAATAATGGTATGGGGGGGGGGGGGGGGATTACAGGACCAGGATAATAATGGTATGGGGGGGGGGGATTACAGGACCAGGATAATAATGGTATGGGGGGGATTACAGGATCGGAACCGAACTGGAGGCTGCACACCGCATAATATAGGGGATTACAGGACCGGATAATAATGGTATCGGGGGGGGGGGGGGGGGAGATTCCAGGATAATAATGGTATGAGGGGGGGATTACAGGACCAGGATAATAATGGTATGGGGGGGGGGATTACAGGACCAGGATAATAATGGTATCGGGGGGGGGGGGGGGATTACAGGACCAGGATAATAAGGTATCGGGGGGGGGGGGGGGGGATTACAGGACCAGGATAATAAGGTATCGGGGGGGGGGGGGGGGAATGACAGGACCAGGATAATAAGGTATCGGGGGGGATTACAGGACCAGGATAATAAGGTATCGGGGGGGGGGGGGGGGGGAATGACAGGACCAGGATAATAAGGTATCGGGGGGGATTACAGGACCAGGATAATAATGGTATGGGGGGGGGGGGGGGGATTACAGGACCCTGATAATAATGGTATCGGGGGGGGGGGGGGGGGGGGGGAGATTCCAGGATAATAATGGTATGAGGGGGGGATTACAGGACCAGGATAATAATGGTATGGGGGGGGGGATTACAGGACCAGGATAATAATGGTATCGGGGGGGGGGGGGGGATTACAGGACCAGGATAATAAGGTATCGGGGGGGGGGGGGGGATTACAGGACCAGGATAATAAGGTATCGGGGGGGGGGGGGGGGGGGGGAATGACAGGACCAGGATAATAAGGTATCGGGGGGGATTACAGGACCAGGATAATAAGGTATCGGGGGGGGGGGGGGGGGGGAATGACAGGACCAGGATAATAAGGTATCGGGGGGGATTACAGGACCAGGATAATAATGGTATGGGGGGGGGGGGGGGATTACAGGACCAGGATAATAATGGTATCGGGGGGTGGGGGGGAATTACAGGACCAGGATAATAAGGTATTGGGGGGGGGAAATGACAGGACCAGGATAATAAGGTATTGGGGGGGGATTACTGGACCAGGATAATAATGGTACCGGGGGGGGGGGGGGGGGGGAGATTACAGGACCAGGATAATAAGGTATTGGGGGGGGGGGAATGACAGGACCAGGATAATAAGGTATCGGGGGGGGGGGGGAATTGACAGGACCAGGATAATAAGGTATCGGGGGGGATTACAGGACCAGGGTAATAATGGTATGATACATCTGCATGTCACTATCTGAGTGTGCACTTGTCCGAGCATGGATACTTCAGCATGTCCCTTTGACAGTTTCTCGATTTTTCAGGGCTTTGGAAATACAACTCATGGTGTGAATTCTGCCGTATCTCGTTCATCAATGTCTGATGTCTATTCTGTGTCTCCTATCCAGACTCCTGCCAGTGATCACGCAGCTCAACAGACCCACCCTGCCTCGGCCGAGCAGACCCACCCTGGTGCCGAGCAGACCCACCCTGGTGCCGAGCAGACCCACCCTGGGACCGAGCAGACCCACCCTGCCTCGGCCGAGCAGACCCACCCTGGTGCCGAGCAGACCCACCCTGGTGCCGAGCAGACCCACCCTGCCTCGGCCGAGCAGACCCACCCTGGGACCGAGCCCAGGCTGGACCCTGATCTGCCGCCCTTCATCTCCAAGCCTCAGGTAGACAGGTGGACACATCTGTGTGGAAACAGACCCCTCAGCAGTCACCACCCCAATGGCCAGCAGCCCTGGCGAAGTAGCAGAGGATGGGCAGCTCGTGGCAGGCGCCGGCCAGGTGCCCGTAGAGTCTGGAGAGAAGACGACCACACCACAGCCAGAGGGAGGGCGATGGTACGAAACAGCAATGAGACAGTCCTGGCCATTTCGGTGGGAACGCCTGATCTCTAACACATTATAAATGATTAAATGAGGTGATGGGTGAATGTATGTGCGGAGTCACAGCAACACTGAGGATTTCAGGAGAAGCGTGTTGGGACCAGTGTATGGTCAGTGTGTGGCTGCCACTATTAACCATCTAAAGAAATGTTATAAATGTTCCTCAATATCCATAGATCTTTCAGTTTATGTAAAGGCTCAAGGGGGAGATCTGTCTAAACCTGTGCAGAGGAAGCTTTGACCATGGCCACCAATCAGATCGCTGCTTTCATTTTTAAAAGGCAATTGGTTTTTGCTTAATCTCTCCAAAGGATGGGGGATAAGATGTCTGATCGCAGGGTTCCTGCCCCCACGATCTCCGCGGAGCGCCTGACATTCTGTGCCAGGTGCTGTTCCAAACCTCTGAGTTTCCAGGACTGGAGATGTGATGTAACGCCACGTCTCCAGTCCTGGAAACTGACGTTTTCAAGACTGGAGCAGAACCCGGCACAGAATGTCGGGGGCTGCATGGAGATCATGGGGGGGTCCTGGTAACGAGCTCCCCCCCCCCCCCCCCCTCCCTTTAGATAGGGGATAAGATGTCCATGGGAGGAATACCCCTTTTAAGGATTGACCACAGGTTGTCAATGGGATTGAAATCAGGGAGTTTTCTGGCCATGGACCTAAAATGTTCACCGAGCCGGTTAGTTATGATTACTGCCTTGTGCCATGGTCCCATCGTGTTCACCACCACATCGCTCCTGGATGGTTGGAAACGTTACTTCTGGAGGATAGTTAGATCCCTGTAAGTGTTAGCACATCTCCTGAAAAGGATTTAGCCCTGGGACGGACTATGCACCCACGGAGAGCCCAGGAATGGCAGCTGGCAGGTGTCATCTGTACAGTGAGGAGAAGCTTCTTGAAGCCCCCTGGTGTCAAGAAGGGCAACAAGGAAGCCTATTCTTTCCTAGAAATGTTTTTAGGACACAGACATTGTGCAGGGATTAGATACCAAGGGACTGGGGTAAAGGGATTTCCTCTGATGAAGCCTTCAAATTGGGACTACTGGAAGAATGATTGTCTGGAGAAGAGAAGGTGACACCACGATGAATCCTGTGTTATTTGACAGTGAAGCCTTCTGAGACCTCCATGTATGGTGTGGGCTTACTCCCTATTCTGCCTAAGAACATGAATAAAGAAGATCTAACCATCCTCCAACCATCCAGGAGCAATATGGTGACGGATAAGACTTTATCTACCATGATGGAGACCATGTCCCAGATCTGAATCTGTGAGAACCTGAGGTCACTCTTCAAAAATCAGGAGGACATACAGAGATGGGGTAAGAAGGGGCGGTCAGGATGGACCCAGAAGTTTTGGAGAAGAAGGGTAAGTGCTGGAGATATTGAGTCTTTCCATAAACTTGTGTTTGTCAATAAAAGTTTTTTTCATACTTTTTATAAATTTTTATAATTGTTCTTCAGTAATTCTAGAAACATCAGACTGAAAGATCTAAAAAAAAATGTGTGAACCTGAAGTTTATGTCGCTGTTACCTCCTCCTGCTGCATCTAATGTTCATTCTGTGTCTCATATCTAGATTCCTGCCCGTGAAGATCTAGAGCTCCAGGCTGACCGACTCCCTGGTGCTGACCAGACCGACACTGGTGCAGAACCCAGGCCAGGCCCTGATCTGCCGCCCCTCGTCTTCAAGCCTCAGGTAGACGGGTGGACACATCGGTGTGGAAACAGACCCCTTAGCAGTGACCACACTAATTGCCAGCCCTGGCAAGGTAGCAGAGGATGGGCAGCTCGTGGCAGGAGGCGGCCAGGTGCCCGTAGAGTCTGCAGAGAAGACGACGATACCACAGCCAGAGGGAGGGCAATGGTACGAAACAGCAATGGGACAGTCCTGGCCCCTCCGGGGAGAACGCCTGATCTCTAACACATGTTATAAATGATTGAATAAAGTGTAATGGCCTCTGCGGGGTGTAAGGTGACGGATGAATGTATGTGCAGAGTCACAGGCTTCCCCAAGAGAAGTGTGGTGATGGTGACCTGTCTACTCATGATGGTGTTATTATGTTATGAGGGGGATGAAGTACATTGAGCAACACAAAACACAGGAGCAGGCAGCATGAATATACAGATTTATTGGTCTATGGCGACGGTCTGGATTTAGAATATGCAGTGCAGTCATCTCCAGGGTTCTTCTTTTATATACAAACATCCATAGGAAATAATGAGGTGGAGGTGGCCCGTGACCATGGGAGTCAGTGGGGGACATATTAGGCTGAATGGCGTCTGCTTATGTGGTCACCATCTTGTCAGAAAAAGCTGCAGTAACATGAGGGTAGAGAGCGTGGCACTGGAGCTGAGCATGGCACTGGAGCCGAGCGTGGCACTGGAGCTGCCGGTCATAGACGATGCTGCGGTGCTATTAGGAGACAGAGCTGCTGATCTAGAGAATGAGGCCTGCACACTGCGCCCATTAAGAGACTGCGGGGGACGGAAATTGTTCTGCAGAGTTTCCAAATTTCCTGTCACGTTTGTTTTTACAGCAGATGAGAATGCGCTTACCTGAAAGAGAAACAGAATACTTTATTGACAATGATTGAGAGAGCCGTGATGTCTCCCAAAGAGAACAAACGACTATAGGAGAACCCCAGAGAAGAAGTTTCCTGAGGAAAACCAATGACTGCAGGAGAACCCTGTAGAAGACGTCTCCCAAGGAAAACCAACGACTGTAGGAGAACCCCAGAGAAGACGTCGCCTGAGGAAAACCAACGACTATAGGAGAACTCCGGGGAAGATGTCTCCTGAGGAAAACCAATGACTGCAGGAGAACCCTGGAGAAGACGTCTCCTGAGGAAAACCAACGACTGTAGGAGAACCCCGGAGAAGATGTCTCCCGAGGAAAACCAACGACTGTAGGAGAACCCTGGAGAAGACGTCTCCTGAGGAAAACAAACGACTGTAGGACAACCCCGAAGAAGAGTGCCAACTGTTCGGCTCAGAATAAATGTACAATCATGGCCAGATGTTTTGAGAATGACAAACTTTGGGTTTCACACATTTTGTCAGATCTTTTGGTCAGATGTTTCTATAATTACTGAAGAACAATTAACATTTCTTACATTAAAAAGAAGAAAGAAAAGCTCTTATTGACAAATACACAAGACTTGATATTACCAAAGCCCTCCTAGTCTCCTGAAGTCCTCCCTATCGTGCTGATATAATTTTCTGCCAACCTAATGTGGGGGAACTACAATCCAATGTGGGGGAACATACTGCCTACGTAATGTGGGGGGAACATACTGCCTACGTAATGTGGGGGGAACATACTCCCTACCTAAGTTGTTTTTTTCTAAACTTAAACCTCAGTATTCTGATTTAATTGCAGTGCTGGCACTTTGAGGGAAAAAAAAAATTGGCATGCATTACGGTTTGGGCACTCAGGCTCAAAAAGGTTCACCATCACTACTCTATAGGATCCGTTCCTATGACCGCGCCCCTTCTGGGGTCTTGTTTGTTCACCCACTTTTTGAGGATTGACTACAGGTCCATGGGATTGAGATCTGGGGAGTTTCCTTGCCATGGACCTAAATGTTCATGTTTTTGACACCGAGTCACTTAGTTGTTACTTTTACACATTACCCCCCCCCCCACATACCCCCCCACCACATTACCTATACATCATACCTATACCCCCCCCCCGCAACAGGATCCCCATTTGTATTTCAAACCCCAACAAACAGTTGTCTCAGTTTCTGGTGGTCATACTCACAACTTTGGAGGGGACGGTTATTGGAGTCTTGAAGACGGTCCAGAGCACGACCTGATCACAGGTGGGGGTGGTGAGCGAGCCCATATAGCGGTAATACATTTTGAGATTGACGTCCCCCAGGAGATCAGCCAGCGAGACGCTCACATTCAACAATTTACCAGCTGACAGCCCATCCAGCTGATCCGAGAGAACCCCCAGCTGGGATCGATTAGTGGGGTCTGCCACCTGGAATAAAAGTGAGAGAGAGAACCATTAATCTAGCCTGCCCCATATTGTGGATACTAAGGATAGTCCCTTGTCTCATCATATGGCTAGCTTATATGAAGGATAGCCTTATACTTATCCCTATCTTATATGAATGATAGTGCAGCATGATTGAGGGAAGGTCTGGATAATTCGGGCAGCATTACTTACATCAATGAAGAATGCCAGAACTGCAATTCCACTGGGGTCTTGTTTGGCTTGTGAAAGGTTCATTCCTCCCTTTGTGTGGACAATGTGCATCTATAGGAAACAAAGACGACTAAGTGCAGAAACCTGTAGGGGGCGTCACTGCCAAAATATAGAGAGGACTGCAGATATATCACACTGGTTATATATATATATATATAGATAGAGAGAGAGAGATGGCTGCAGATATACTGGTTATATATATATATATAGAGAGAGAGATGGCTGCAGATATATCACACTGGTTATATATATATATATATATATAGATATAGATATATATATATAGAGAGAGAGAGAGAGAGAGAGAGATGGCTGCAGATATATCATACTGGTTATATATATATATATAGAGAGAGAGAGAGAGATGGCTGCAGATATATGACACTGGTCATTATATATATATATATATATATATATATATATATATATATATATATACGAAAGGCAACCGCACTCCCTTAAAATGCAAAAAAGGTTAGGTCTTTATTCACACAAGCGTGAAGGTGGCGACGTTTTGGCTAGCTCACCTAGCCATTATCAAGCAATACAATGAGCAAACTTCTGAGTACATATGGCCACACAGGGCCAGTCAATTAGTGACGTCATATTACAACAATAAAGTGAAAACAGTACATCAAACATAAAAAAAACAGTGATTTATATACAATAGGTGTAGTAATAAGGCCTCCCACTTCGGGACGCTAAAGTGCCGTACAGTTAAAAACTGTCTAATGCATTATAAAAATAGATACGACATAAAAGTGTCCATGTGCATATACGTGATCCTAATTGCCTGGGTGGGGACACGGGCACTCACCGGGTTGGTGCAGAAGACGGCAGGTAAACAAAGGCCATGTGTAATGGCATCCGAGACGCTGACCCTGTCAGCATTCGCTCTGAAGGCGGAAGGGGCGTCGCTACAACTGTTTCAGCTGATTGTTGCTGGGTTACATGTAAGCTTCTGCCTGCGCAGGCGCTCTGAAGCATCTCATTTCTCCACAGCCATCTTCGTATAGGGCAAAGGATCACAGCAGTCTCCACCTGTTCTTCTAGCACAGAGGTCAGACAGGGTTGTCACGGATCCCGTAGACCGCCCTGTTAACCCTTACCTGTCCGCCATTGGTCCCACCGAAATCGGCGGTTACCCTTGGCAACAGGGTGCACAAAACAAGATTCCGGAGAAGTGAACCTATTCCATAATATGTTGTGGCAAAAGTGAATAGATGTAGCCTCAAGCCGTAGCTGTTGGTCCTCCTCCAGAAAAAATTAAAATTGCACATCTGTCGTCTATTCCATAATAGGTGTTGCCCGTGTCCTCCGACCTGCAGCAATATAAAATATAGAGAATATTAAAATTATAATTTACAAAAAATTATTTTACACAGAAAAATATTCATCTTATCACAGAGTCAATGTAACAGGATCTATGCGTTACATATGTCATGGGTGATCTTAAAGTCTACGTTCAGCCCATGTGGCCTTAATGAATTAAGTTCGTAGATCCACCATAGTTCTCTTTTTTTAAGAATAGCTTGTTGGTTACCTCCCCTTTTGGGTCTGGTGATATGATCCAATAACATAAATTTTAGTTCCTTCTCAGTGTGTCCCGCTTCAAGAAAATGTTTAGGTACTGGTAAATCGGTGCGTCCTTTACGTATAGTGTACCTATGCTGGTTAATCCTTGTTTTGGCATCTAGGGTAGTCTCCCCCACATATAGTAGCTGGCAGGGACACCAAAGGACATATACCACGTGATCTGTTGTACATGTAACATAATTCCTTAACTTGTACTTCTTTCCTGTCTTTGGATGTATAAACTCATTACCCTTATGCATATATGAACAATTGATGCAAGAGCGGCACGGAAAAGAACCTTTGTTAACTCCAAGAAAATAAGTTTGTGAAGATTTAACCTGAGCTATGCCACTCTTTACAAGTTTATCCCTGAGATTACAACCCCTCCTGTATGACATCAGGGGGGGGATTATCAAATTCGGCAATACAATCATGTCCCTCACTAAGAATGTGCCAGTGTTTTCTCAATATACTAGTTATTTTCTGTGATGTCTCTGAGTATGTGGAGACAAAGGCCACCCTCTTCCCGGGCTTGGGTCCCCGGTTCTTGAGTAGCTCCTGTCTCTCCATACTTGATACTTTTGATCTACAATTGTTTATCAAATGTTTAGGGTAACCTCTTTTAATGAAATTTCGTGTCATTGTGTCCAATGCCCGGTTTATGTGTTGGTTGTCACTAATGATACGTTTATGGGTGATTACTGTCGAACCTTAATGTTGAGTTGTAATCCGTTTGTTTTATGTAAATATCTGTATGCAGTTGGTGTCCTGTGATGATAACGTTAGTGTCCAGGAAATTTACTGTAGTGGAAGAAAAGCGGTCCAGGCTCTACAGGGGGGGCCGGCACTATGTTATTTATTGCAGGAGCTCGTGCTGCTCGGCCGCATCTTGTGCTGGGCAGCCGAGCTCTTGCTGTACTAAGGTAAAACTTCATTATTCCAAAGGGTTAATGTATAACTCTTAAATTTTACAAGTTTTAAGGCTCTCTTCTCAGCCTGTCTTTTTTCAGATGTCTGAAATTGGCAGGAAGAAAAGGAGCAAAAGCAAACATAGATGCTGTTGTTCCTGTGATGAACCATTACCAGATGAATTTCCATTTGACAACTGTGATTTCTGCTATTAGAGGTCTAATTCAGCAGACATGGAGAATAAAGTGAAGAGATGCATTAGCTGTCTGCAACTGTTGCATGAGAATTGGCCATCTAATTTATGTATAGAGTGTTCCCCGCCTGATAAGGCGGAGTTTGAGGATGAAGCTAGAAGCTTTTTTTCATGGATGCGGAAACACATGGCGGTTCCTAATGCGGTGTCTAAAAAACGGCATGTTAAAAGGATAAGATCTTCTCATCCTCCTCTTCATCTGAGTCTGAGCCTAAAAAAGCTAGAACATCTAAACATAAAAAGATTTTATCTTCCTCTTCTGAGAGTTCTGCCGGTCCATCCTACAAGAAGAAGAAGAAGTTGTATGAAAAGGGTTCTTCCACCTCCAGTTCCTCTTCTTATGCTTCCTCCTCATCCGATTCAGACTCTGATGAAGTGTCAGAGGATTACTACCTGTTTAAAACAGAAGGGGCAGAGAAGTTAATAAAAAAGTTGAAAAGGAGTATTGAAACAGGAAAACATGAAAAGTCAGTAAAAAATAAGGAAAGCCTGTTCTATTTTCCAAAAAGAAAATCCACTGTCTTACCGGGTCACCAGGTGTTACAAAATATAATGGAAAAAGAATGGAAAAGACCAGACAAGCATTCAGACATGGGATCCAGATTTAGAAAAATGTATAGGTTGGATCCCTCTGTATCCGAAGAATGGGAATTACCTGGCAAAGTGAATCAAGCGGTGACCAGGGTATCTAAGACTGCTTTTTTCCCTTCAGATGAGTCGGTTTTGCTAAAAGACGTGATTGATAAAAAGGCGGAAACCCTTTTAAAATGGGTTCATGGTAGTATGGCCGCTTTAAATAAAGCAGCATTGTCTACTGTACCAGTCTCAAAAGCTGTTAGGTTATGGCTAAGCCAGTTGTCTAGTGACCTGAAAGAGAAAAAAAATCGCCGAGTTAAAGATCATCTGTTCTCACTTAAAGCAGCAGCCGAGTTCTTGTGCGATTTCTCGCTGGATGTAGTAAAAATCGCGTCCAAATCTATGGCGGTGGCCAATTCAGTCCGGAGTGTGGTCTGGCTGAGACCTTGGTCCGGTGATAATTTTACGACGACACATTTTTGTGCTTTCCCATACGAACCTGGCCAGCTGATTGGTAGACAATTAGACAAGGTCTTGAAAGAAAACAAGTTCTAGTATTACTGCAATTCTTTTCACAAACCATTCAGGGGGCCATGGACTCGGAAAGGAAAAGGTAATTTTCTGAGGAAACTATTTCAAGAAAAGTCAGAACATATCGTCCAAGGTTCCAGGCCAAGGGAAATAAAAAAAAAACAACGGGTCCAACCAGTCAGAAGCCGGATTTCTGACGCCAGGGGTGTGATTCTTGTGGGGGAAAGGCTGTCAAGATTCATAAGAAGATGGGAAGAAGTCACCACAGATGCCTGGGTATTAAACATTGTACGAGCAGGGTATGCTCTAGAGTTTCGCCATCCTCCAAGAGACAGATTTTTTATCAAGACAGACAAGGATAAGAGAGTCCTTCCCTTACTAGCAGAGTTTCTGGCCAAGGAGGCCTTAGAACCAGTACCAGAAGAAGAAAAATTTCAAGGAGTGTACTCCAGACTGTTTGCGGTGCCAAAGCCAGATCAGAAATGGAGGTTAATAATAGATCTCAGATTCCTAAACAAAAATCTTCTTATAAAGACAAAATTCAAAATGGAGACCATAAGATCCGTCTACAGTTTAGTCCGGTCCGGAGAAGTAATGGCTTCGCTAGACTGAAAAGATGCGTATTTGCACATTCCGATCAGACAAGAATTCAGAAGGTTCCTAAGGGTCGCAGTAAAATCAGGAAAGAATGTGTTGCATTTCCAATTCCGAGCATTACCTTTTGGTATATCACTTGCACCGAGGATATTTACCAAGGTCGTTATTGTTCTGGTTGCGGCCCTACGCCTTCAAGGCATAAGATTCGTCCCATATCTGGACGATTGGCTTGTCATAGCCAGCACACCATAAATATTGCACGTTCACGTTCAGACATGCAAACAGTTGCTAACAAGAGTGGGGTTTCTCTTAAACACCCAAAAGTTTCTAGGGATGATCATAGATCTGCATCAGATGAAAATTTTCCTCCCAGCGCTGAAGATTTCTCAGATCAGGACAGCTATCCAAAGTCTTTACCATATACCAGTTGTGTCAGTCAGGAAAGCTATGAGCCTGTTAACAGCGGCGATAGAAGCGGTCCCATGGGCAAAAGCCCATTTCAGAGACCTACAAGCAGAGATTATTTCGGCCAGTTTGCATCTTCGGTCATTGGACTCACGGATGAAGATATCCCTAGAGGTACGGAGGAAATTGCTATGGTGGACAACCACATCCAATTTGGAGAAGGGGAAAAGTTTTCTCAGTTACCATCAGGTAATCACCACCACAGATGCCTCTGCCATAGGGTGGGGTGCCCATTCAGGGGAGTCATGGATCCAAGGCCGGTAGGCACCCAGTGTGGCGAAGAAGTCATCAAACTTCAGAGAGTTGAAGGCAATCCAGCTAGGCCTCCTCAACTTCGCTCCCTTTGTGCGAGGAAAATCGGTCTTATAGAAGGCCACGGTCGCATTGTCTGTCTGCAATATCAACAAGCAGGGCGGTACGCGTTGTCAAGCACTCCAACGTCTCTGTGCGAAGATCATGCAGTGGGCAGAAGGCACGGTTTCAGACCTGCGAGCAGTACACATAAAAGGGGATCACAATCAACAAGCGGATCTTCTCAGTCAAGAGACCCTACAAGCAACAGAGTGGTCATTGAACCAAAAATATTTGGATATGATTACAGACAAATGGGGAGTTCCAGAGTTGGACCTCATGGCGACACGAGAAAATTGCAAATTGGAAGCTTTCGGTTCTCTCAGGAGACAGGATTGTCCAGATGTGCTCAATACATTCTCGTTACCATGGAGGAACAGATTTCTTTATATCTACCCACCACTACCAGTGTTGCCCAAGGTGCTAGGGAAAATTCTTCTGGAATCTCCATCAGTCATTCTGATAATGCCATTCTGGCCATGTCGAGCCTGGTTCTCTCTCCTATTACAGCGTTCAGAAGAGAATTTCTGGAAACTACCAGTTGTTCCGGACCTGCTCCTTCAGAAAGGATTTCACCATCCACAGCCGGGATGTCTACAGCTAACAGCATGGTTCCTGAAGGGCAGAGGTTGAGGCAACTGGGGCTATCCGACGAGGTCGTTAAGACATTACTGGCATCCAGAAAATCTTCAACAAATTTCACTTATTCCAGATTATGGAAAAAGTTCCAGTCATGGCTGTCTCAAGCAAGTTTACAGCTATCCCTATCTTCCGTACTCCAATTTCTGCAAGCAGGCCATGACAAGGGTCTAAAATCCAACACACTCAAGGTGCTTCTAACGGCAATTAATGCCATGACTGATGGTAAATTTAATAACCAACCCCTCATCGGTAGGTTTTTTAAAGCCCCGAAAAAATAAAATCTATCCATTCATCCTCCGGTGGCATCATGGGATTTGACACTTGATCTTAATACATTAACGTCTCCTCCATTCGAGCCCATTGACGAAATAGGCTTAAAGTGGCTGTCAATGAAACTTCTTTTCCTAATTGCAATTACGTCAGCTAAAAGGTTAGGTGAAATTCAGGCATTGTCATCAAAAGAGCCTTATCTTAGGATACTTGCGGACGGTTTTCGCCTGAAAACGATGCCCTCATTCATGGCCACTTTAGAAAATATAAACAGGGAGTCGTTTCTGCCTAATTTCTTCCCAAACCTATCATCAGAGGAGGAAGAAAGATTTCACAGATTAGATGTGAAGAGAACACTCGCCTGTTATCTTCAGCGAGTGGAAGGCTTTTGGATACGAACATTTATTTATTATACCTGCTGGAAACAGGAAAGGAATGAAAGCTTCGAAAGACACATTAGCACGATGGATATGCACCACTATTGTGGAGGCTTATGCTAAGGAGGGGAAGGAGCCTCCCTATCCACTAAAGGCGCATTCTACACGGTCAACAACTACTTCCTGGGCAGAGAGAGAACAGGTGTCGGTATTGGATATCTGCAAAGCAGCATCATGGTTCTCTTCATCTACTTTCGCTAGACATTACAGTATAGATGTACAAAGCAAGAACCCAGCCTTCAGTACTGGGTGTTGTCTGCAGTTACCAGATAAAGAGATTTCACCCCCTTTTTGTTTCTATGTAATATCCCTTTGGTGCTGCCGTAGGGACGAAGAGGAAAGTGGGAATTTATACTTACTGTAATTCTACTTTCCTCGAGTCCCGAAGGCAGCACAATACCCACCCAATAAAAGTGTGATTTGCATCAGTCGGTATATTTTATTACACAGTGTGGAGAGTGTCTGGGGATGCTATATAGGACTGGGGGGGGTTCTGTTCTAATTAATTATGTTAATTCTAGATGGGCGGTCCTGGTGGGCGGACTGGAGACTGGAATATCCCTTTGGTGCTGCCTTCGGGACTTGAGGAAAGTAGAATTACGGTAAGTATAAATACCCACTAATATATCATATATATATATATATATAGATATAGATATAGATATAGATATATAGATATATAGATATATAGATATATAGATATAGATATATAGATATATAGATATATAGATATATAGATATAGATATATATATATATATATATATATATATAGATATAGATATCTGCAGATATATCACACATTATGGGTGTCAGGTCCGAGCATTCCTAGATGAACAGTTTCCTGGAAAGTGGATTGGTCGTCGTGGGCCAGTTGAATGGCCCCCAAGGTCTCCCGATCTGACCTCCTTAGACTTTAATCTTTGGGGTCATCTGAAGGCAATTGTCTATGCTGTGAAGATACGAGATGTGCAGCACCTGAAACTACGGATACTCGAAGCCTGTGCTAGCATTTCTCCTGCAGTGTTGCTATCAGTGTGTGAAGAGTGGGAGAAGAGGGTTGCATTGACAATCCAACACAATGGGCAGCACATTGAACACATTTTATAAGTGGTCAGAAATTTGTAAAGAACTCGTGAAAGAATAAAGTTACGTTAAAACCAACCACATCATTGTTTTTCTTGTGAAATTCCCAATAAGGTTGATGTGTCACATGACCCTCTTCCTATTGAAAAAACAAAAGTTGGATTCAAAATGGCCGCCATGGTCACCACCCATCTTGAAAAGTTTCCCCCCCTCACATATACTAATGTGCCACAAACAGGAAGTTAATATCACCAACCATTCCCATTTTATTAAGGTGTATCCATAGAAATTGCCCACCCTGTATATATATAGAGATGACTGCAGATATATCACACTTGTTAAATATATATATATTGGGGATCAAAAGTTTGGGCACCCCAGGTAAAAAATTGTATTAATGTGCATAAAGAAGCCAAGGAAAGATGGAAAAATCTCCAAAAGGCATCAAATTACAGATTAGACATTTTTATAATATGTCACCAAAAGTTACATTTTATTTCCATAATTTACACTTTCAAAATAACAGAAAACAAAAAAATGGCGTCTGCAAAAGTTTGGGCACCCTGCAGAATTAATATCTTGTACTGCCCCCTTTACAAAGCTGAGACCTGCCAGTGTCATGGATTGTTCTCAATCATCATCTGGGAAGACCAGGTGATGTCAGTCTCAAAGGTTTTAAATGCCCAGACTCATCTGACTTTGCCCCAACAATCAGCACCATGGGTTCTTCTAAGCAGTTGTCTAGAAATCTGAAACTGAAAATAGTTGACGCTCACAAAGCTGGAGAAGGCTATAAGAAGATAGCAAAACGTTTTCAGCTGTCAATATCCTCTGTTCGGAATGTAATTAAGAAATGGCAGTCATCAGGAGCAGTGGAAGTTAAAACAAGATCTGGAAGACCAAGAAAAATATCAGACAGAACAGCTCGCGGGATTGTGAGAAAAACAATTCAAAACCCACGTTTGACTGCACAATCCCTCCAGAAAGATCTGGCAGACACTGGAGTTGTGGTACACTGCTCCACTATAAAGAGATACTTGTACAAATATGGTCTTCATGGAAGATTCCTCAGAAGAAAACCTCTTCTATGTCCTCACCACAAAAATCAGCGTATGAACTTTGCAAATGAACATATAGACAAGCCTGATGCATTTTGGAAACAAGTTCTGTGGACCGATTAGGTTAAAATTTAACTTTATGGCCGGAATGAGCAAAGGTACATTTGGAGAAGAAGGGGAACAGAATTTAATGAAAAGAACCTCTGTCCTACTGTTAAGCATGGGGGTGGATAAATCATGCCTTGGGGTTGTATTGCAGCCAGTGGCACAGGGAACATCTCACGAGTAGAAGGAAAAATGGATTCAATAAAATTCCAGCAAATTTTGGATGCTAACTTGATGCCATCTGTGAAAAAGCTGAAGTTAAAGAGAGGATGGCTTCTACAAATGGATAATGATCCTAAACACACCTCGAAATCCACGGGGGATTACATCAAGAGGCGTAAACTGAAGGTTTTGCCATGGCCTTCACAATCTCCTGACCTCAACATCATTTGAAAATCTATGGATAGAACTTAAAAGAGCAGTGCGTGACAGACAGCCCAGAAATCTCAAAGAACTGGAAGACTTTTGTAAGGGAGAATGGGCAAAGATACCTCAAACAAGAATTGAAAGACTCTCGGCTGCTACAAAAAGCGTTTACAAGCTGTGATACTTGCCAAAGGGGCAGTACAAGATATTAACTCTGCAGGGTGCACAAACTTTTGCAGACGCCATTTTTTCGTTTTCTGTTATTTTGAAAGTGTAAATGATGGAAATAAAATGTAACTTTTGGTGACATATTATAAGAATGTCTAATCTGTAATTTGATGCCTTTTGGAGATTTTTCCATCCTTCCTTGGCTTCTTTATGCACATTAATACTAATTTATACCTGGGGTGCCCAAACATTTGATCCCCACTGTAAAGACCGGGATATATCGTACAGCGTAAGGACCGGGACATATCGTACAGCGTAAGGACCGGGACATATCGTACAGCGTAAGGACCGGGACATATCGTGCTGTGTAAGGACCAGGACATATGGTGCTGTGTAAGGACCAGGATACATCTACTGTGTAAGGACCGGGATATATCGTGCTATGTAAGGACCGGGATACATCTACTGTGTAAGGACCGCGATATATTTTACAGTGTAAGAACCGGGATATATCGTACAGTGTAAGGACCGGGATATATCTACTGTGTAAGTTCCCACACAGTAGACGATTGCCCTTTTCATCTTATAAGTTGTGCGGGGACACAGATCTCACAGCCTTCTGACCCGCTTACCTCCATAGGGAACTGCTTTCCAGACAACCGGTGCTCAGAGCCCGACGTTCCGTTTCCCCAGTGAAAATGAAAAGCAATAGCTTCATATGTGGAGGGGAGGCCGCCGCCCGACACCGAGACTCCAGTACTGACCGCAATTTCCACTACAAATACAAACACATAAAGTCACTATTATATGTACAGGTGTGATTATTAGTGAGCTTATATCAACTGTATACAGGAGAGATCAGCAGGATCAGTATTAGAGCTGTGTGCCCCTACAGGAGAGATCAGCAGGATCAGAACTGTGTGCCCCTACTGGAAAGATCAGCAGGATCAGAGCTGTGTGCACCTACAGAAGAGATAAGCGGGATCAGGATCAGAGCTGTGTGTCCCTACAGGAGAGATCAGCAGGATTTGTTTCAGAGCTGTGTGCCCCTAAAGGAAATATGAGCGGGATCAGTATCAGAGCAGTGTACACCTACAGAAGATATCAGCGGGATCAGTATAAGAGCTGTGTGCACCTACAGGAGATCAGCAGGATCAAAGCTGTGTCTCCCTACAGAAGAGATCAGCTGGATCAAGGTCAGAGCTGTGTGCCCCTTAAGGAAATATGAGCATGATCATGGTCAGAGCTGTGTGCACCTACAGGAGGGATCAGGATCAGAGCTGTGTGCCCCTACAGGAAAGATCAGTGGGATCAGGATCAGAGCAGTGTGCCCCTAAAGGAAATGTGAGAGGGATCAGGATCAGAGCTGTGTGCACCTACAGGAGAGATCAGCAGGATCAGAGCTGTGTGAACCTACAGGAGAGAACAGTGGGATCAGTATCAGAACTGTGTGCACCTACAGGAGACATGAGTGGGATCAGAGCATTGTGAATCTACAAGAGAGATCAGCGGGATGAGGATCAGAGCTGTGTGCAACTACAGGGGAGATCATCAGAATCAGTATCAGAGCTGTGTGCACCTACAGGAGATCAGCAGTATCAGAGCTGTGTGCACCTACAGGAGAGATCAGCAAGATCAGAGCTGTGTGCCCCTACAGGAGAGATCAGCAAGATCAGAGCTGTGTTCCCCTACAGGAGAGATCAGCAGGATCAGTCTCAGAGCTGTGTGCACCAACAGGAGAGATCAGTGGGATCAGTATCAGAGCTGTGTGCCCCTACAGGAGATCTGCGATATCAGGATCAGAGCTGTGTGCCCCTACAGAACAGATCAGCAGGATCAGTATCAGAGTTGTGTGCACCTACAGGATAGTTCAGCGAGATCAGGATCAGAGCTGTGTGCACCTACAGGAGAGATCGGCAGGATCAATATCAGAGCTGTGTGCACCTACAGGAGAGATCAGCAGGATCAATAACAGAGCTGTGTGCACCTACATGAGAGATCAGCAGGATCAGAGCTGTGTGCACCTACAGGAGATCAGCAGGATCAGAGCTGTGTGCCCCTACAAGAGAGATCAGCGGGATCAGTATCAGAGCTGTGTACACCTACAGGAGAGATCAGCAGGATCAGAGCTGTGTGCCCCTACAGGAAATATGAGTGGGATCAGGATGAGAGCTGTGTGCCCCAAAGGGAAACATCAGCAGGATCAGAGTTGAGTGCCCCTACAGGAGAGATCTGCGGGATCAGGATCAGTGCTGTGTGCACCTACAGGAGAGATCAGCGGGATCAGGATCAGAGCTGTGTGCACCTAAAGGAGAGATCATCAGGATCAGAGCTGTGTTTCCCTACAGGGGAGATCAGTGGGATCAGGATCAGAACTGTGTGCCCCTACAGGGGAGATCAGTGTCAAAGCTGTGTGCCCCTACAGGAGAGATCAGCGGAATCAGGTTCAGAGCAGTGAGCCCCTACAGGACAGATCAGCTGGATCAGGATCAGAGCTGTGTGCACCTACAGGAGAGATCAGCAGGATCAGAGCTGTGTGCACTTACAGGAGAGATCAGCAGGATCAGAGCTGTATCTCCCTACAGAAGAGATAAGGAGGATCAATATCAGAGCTGTGTGCACCTACAGGAGAGATCAGCAGGATCAGTATCAGAGCTGTGTGCACCTACACGACAGATCTGCGATATCAGGATCAGAGCTGTGTGCCCCTACAGGAGAGATCAGCAGGATCAGTATCAGATCTGTGTGCACCTACAGGAGAGATCAGCGGGATCAGGATCAGAGCTGTGTGCACCTACAGGAGAGATCAGCAGGATCAGAGCTGTGTGCACCTACAGGAGAGATCAGCAGGATCAGAGCTGTGTGCACCTACAGGATTGATCAGCGGGATCAGGATCATAGCTGTGTGCCCCTACAGGAGAGATGAGGGGTCAGGATCAGATCTGTGTGCCCCTACAGAAGAGATCAGCGGAATCAGAATCAGATCTGTGCGCACCTACAGGAGAGATCAGTGGAATCAGAGCTGTGTGCCCCTACAGGAGATCAGCAGGATCAGAATAAGAACTGTGTGCACCTACAGGAGTGATCAGCAGGATCAGTATCAGATCTGTATGCACCTACAGGAGTGATCAGCAGGATCAGATCTGTATGAATTCGAGTAGAAAACAGACATGTTTGCACATCTACAATCTTGTATAATGATCTGATCGCTTCTCAGCATAATATCAAAAACTAACAGGTTGTTATTATACATTTTTGAGAAGCGATCAGATCATTATACAGGATTGTAGATGTGCGACCATGTCTGTGTTCTACCCGAATTCATAGGATCAGATCTGTGTTCCCCTACAGGAGAGATCAGAGGGATGAGGATCAGAACTGTGTGCACCTCCAGGAGAGATCAGTGGGATCAGGATCAAAGCTGTGTGCCCCTAAAGGAGAGATCAGCGGGATCAGGATCAGAACTGTGTGCACCTACAAGAGAGATTAGTGGGATCAGAGCTGTGTGCACTTACATGAGAGATCAGCAGGATTAGGATCAGAGCTGTGTTCACCTACAAGAGATCAGCAGGATCAGTATCAGATCTGTGTGCCCCTACAGGAGGTCAGCGGGATCAGTGTCAAAGCAGTGTGCACCCACAGGAGATCAGCGGGTTCAGGATCAGAGCTGTGTGCCCCTACAGGAGAGATCAGCGGAATCAGAGCTGTGTGCCCCTACAGGAGAGATCAGCGGGATCAGTATAAGAGCTGTGTGCCTCTACAGGAGAGATCAGCGGGATCAGTACCAGAGTTGTGTGCCACCACAGGAGAGATCAGTGGGATCAGGATCAGAGCTGTGTGCACCTACAGGAGAGATCAGCAGGATCAGAATCAGAGCTGTGGGCCTCTACAGGAGAGATCAGCGGGATCAGTACCAGAGTTGTGTGCCCCTACAGGAGAGATCAGCGGGATCAGGATCAGAGCTGTGTGCCCCTACAGGAGAGATCTGCGGGATCAGGATCAGTGCTGTGTGCACCTACAGGAGAGATCAGCGGGATCAGGATCAGAGCTGTGTGCACCTAAAGGAGAGATCATCAGGATCAGAGCTGTGTTTCCCTACAGGGGAGATCAGTGGGATCAGGATCAGAACTGTGTGCCCCTACAGGGGAGATCAGTGTCAAAGCTGTGTGCCCCTACAGGAGAGATCAGCGGAATCAGGTTCAGAGCAGTGAGCCCCTACAGGACAGATCAGCTGGATCAGGATCAGAGCTGTGTGCACCTACAGGAGAGATCAGCAGGATCAGAGCTGTATCTCCCTACAGAAGAGATAAGGAGGATCAATATCAGAGCTGTGTGCACCTACAGGAGAGATCAGCAGGATCAGATCTGTGTGCACCTACAGGAGAGATCAGCAGGATCAGATCTGTGTGCACCTACAGGAGAGATCAGCAGGATCAGATCTGTGTGCCCCTACAGGAGAGATCAGCAGGATCAGTATCAGAGCTGTGTGCACCTATACGACAGATCTGCGATATCAGGATCAGAGCTGTGTGCCCCTACAGGAGAGATCAGCAGGATCAGTATCAGATCTGTGTGCACCTACAGGAGAGATCAGCAGGATCAGAGCTGTGTGCACCTACAGGAGAGATCAGCAGGATCAGAGCTGTGTGCACCTACAGGAGAGATCAGCAGGATCAGAGCTGTGTGCACCTACAGGATTGATCAGCGGGATCAGGATCATAGCTGTGTGCCCCTACAGGAGAGATGAGGGGTCAGGATCAGATCTGTGTGCCCCTACAGAAGAGATCAGCGGAATCAGAATCAGATCTGTGTGCACCTACAGGAGAGATCAGTGGAATCAGAGCTGTGTGCCCCTACAGGAGATCAGCAGGATCAGAATAAGAACTGTGTGCACCTACAGGAGTGATCAGCAGGATCAGTATCAGATCTGTATGCACCTACAGGAGTGATCAGCAGGATCAGATCTGTATGAATTCGAGTAGAAAACAGACATGTTTGCACATCTACAATCCTGTATAATGATCTGATCGCTTCTCAGCATAATATCAAAAACTAACAGGTTGTTATTATACATTTTTGAGAAGCGATCAGATCATTATACAGGATTGTAGATGTGCGACCATGTCTGTTTTCTACCCGAATTCATAGGATCAGATCTGTGTTCCCCTACAGGAGAGATCAGAGGGATGAGGATCAGAACTGTGTGCACCTCCAGGAGAGATCAGTGGGATCAGGATCAAAGCTGTGTGCCCCTAAAGGAGAGATCAGCGGGATCAGGATCAGAACTGTGTGCACCTACAAGAGAGATTAGTGGGATCAGAGCTGTGTGCACTTACATGAGAGATCAGCAGGATTAGGATCAGAGCTGTGTTCACCTACAAGAGATCAGCAGGATCAGTATCAGATCTGTGTGCCCCTACAGGAGGTCAGCGGGATCAGTGTCAAAGCAGTGTGCACCCACAGGAGATCAGCGGGTTCAGGATCAGAGCTGTGTGCCCCTACAGGAGAGATCAGCGGAATCAGAGCTGTGTGCCCCTACAGGAGAGATCAGCGGGATCAGTATAAGAGCTGTGTGCCTCTACAGGAGAGATCAGCGGGATCAGTACCAGAGTTGTGTGCCACCACAGGAGAGATCAGTGGGATCAGGATCAGAGCTGTGTGCACCTACAGGAGAGATCAGCAGGATCAGAATCAGAGCTGTGGGCCTCTACAGGAGAGATCAGCGGGATCAGTACCAGAGTTGTGTGCCCCTACAGGAGAGATCAGCGGGATCAGGATCAGAGCTGTGTGCCCCTACAGGAGAGATGAGGGGGTCAGGATCAGATCTGTGTGCCCCTACAGAAGAGATCAGCGGAATCAGAATCAGATCTGTGCGCACCTACAGGAGAGATCAGTGGAATCAGAGCTGTGTGCCCCTACAGGAGATCAGCAGGATCAGAATAAGAACTGTGTGCACCTACAGGAGTGATCAGCAGGATCAGTATCAGATCTGTATGCACCTACAGGAGTGATCAGCAGGATCAGATCTGTATGAATTCGGGTAGAACACAGACATGGTCGCACATCTACAATCTTGTATAATGATCTGATCGCTTCTCAGCATAATATCAAAAACTAACAGGTTGTTATTATACATTTTTGAGAAGCGATCAGATCATTATACAGGATTGTAGATGTGCGACCATGTCTGTGTTCTACCCGAATTCATAGGATCAGATCTGTGTTCCCCTACAGGAGAGATCAGAGGGATGAGGATCAGAACTGTGTGCACCTCCAGGAGAGATCAGTGGGATCAGGATCAAAGCTGTGTGCCCCTAAAGGAGAGATCAGCGGGATCAGGATCAGAACTGTGTGCACCTACAAGAGAGATTAGTGGGATCAGAGCTGTGTGCACTTACATGAGAGATCAGCAGGATTAGGATCAGAGCTGTGTTCACCTACAAGAGATCAGCAGGATCAGTATCAGATCTGTGTGCCCCTACAGGAGGTCAGCGGGATCAGTGTCAAAGCAGTGTGCACCCACAGGAGATCAGCGGGTTCAGGATCAGAGCTGTGTGCACCTACAGGAGAGATCAGCAGGATCAGAGCTGTATGCCCCTTCAAGAGAGATCAGCGGGATCAGTATCAGAGCTGTGTGCACCTACAGGAGAGATCAGCGGGATCAGGATCAGAGCTGTGTGCACCTACAGGAGAGATCAGCGGGATCAGGTTTAGAGCTGTGTGCCCCTAAACGAGAGATCAGCGGGATCAGTATCAGAGCTGTGTGCACCTACAGGAAAGATCAGCAGGATCAGGATAAGAGCTGTGTGCATCTACAGGAGAGATCAGCAGGATCAGGATAAGAGCTGTGTGCATCTACAGGAGAGATCAGCAGGATCAGGATGAGAACTGTGTGCATCTACAGGAGAGATCAGTGGGATCAGTATCAGAGCTGTGTGCAGCAGCTACAGAAGAGATCAGCGGGATCAGGATCAGAGCTGTGTGCACCTACAGGAGATCAGCGGGATGAGTATCTACAGGATACATCTACAGAAGAGATCAGCGGGATCAGGATCAGAGCTGTGTGCACCTACAGGAGAGATCAGCGGGATCAGAGCTGTGTGCACCTACAGGAGAGATCAGCGGGATCAAGAACAGATCTGTGTCCCACTACAGGAGATCAGCAGGATCAGTATCAGAACTGTGTGCACCTACAGGAGAAATCATCAGGATCAGAACTGTGTACACCTACAGACGAGATCAGCGGGATCAGGATCAGAGCTGTTTGCCCCTACAGGATAGATCAGCGGGATCACGATCATAACTGTGTGCCCCTACAGGAGAGATCAGCAGGATCAAGATAAGAGCTGTGTGCACCTACAGCAGATAAGCGGGATCAGGATCAGAGCTGTGTGCACCTACAGGAAAGATCAGACGGATCAGTATAAGAGCTGTGTCAACCTACAGGAGATCAGCAGAATCAGGATCAGAGCTGTGTACACCTACAGGAGAGATGAGCGGAATCAGAGCTGTGTGCCCCTACAGGAGAGATCAGAGGGATCAGGATCAGAGCGGTGTGCCCCTACAGGAGAGATCAGAGGGATCAGGATCAGAGCGGTGTGCCCCTACAGGAGAGATCAGAGGGATCAGGATCAGAGCGGTGTGCCCCTACAGGAGAGATCAGAGGGATCAGGATCAGAGCGGTGTGCCCCTACAGGAGAGGTCAGCAGGATCAAGATAAGAGCTGTGTGCACCTACAGGAGAGATCAGCTGTGTGTCAGTATTATATAGAAAACTCTATATCCTCTATAATATATATATATATATATATATATATATATATATATATATATATATTATATACCCCCCTTAGTATATATAGTATATTCCCCACTATAGTTATATAGTATATACCCCTATAGTGTGTGTGTGTATATATATATATATATATATATGCATATACACCCCTTATAGTTTATATAATATATACCCCCTATAATATATATAGTATATTCCCCTATGGTAGTATATACCCACTATAATATATATATTATACACCTCTATAGTTTATATAGTATATACCCTCTAAAATATATATATAGTATATACCCCCTATAGTATGTATAGTATATACCTCTATAGTATATATATTGTTTACCCCCATAATATATATATATATACTATAAGGGTATATACTATAAATACAATAGGGAGTACATACTATATATACTATAAATACTATAGGGGTATATACTATATATACTATAGGGGTATATACTATATATACTATGGTGGATATATACTATAGGGGGTCAGGCAGGCGGGTGCTCAGTCCTCAAAGCCCAATTGTAGAGAAGAAAAATGGTGGAAGACGACAAAATGTTCTGAAAACAAGTGGTGGTTTATTCTCCCATGCAATGCAGGTAATGCGACGTTGTGACCTGCACACTATGCTTGAGAAAGACATCTGTGCATGTGGAAACGTCGCATTACCTGCATTGCATGGGAGAATAAACCACCACTTGTTTTCAGAACATTTTGTCGTCTTCCACCATTTTCTTCTATAGTATATATAGTGTACCCCCTTTAGTATATACCTCTATAGTATAAATAGTATATAGCTGCCACCTACCTGTGTGTCCAGTGTTGCTGATGCTCTGGAGGGTTTGCTGGTTACTGTAGTTCTTGAACACAATTGGGCCCAGACTCTCATTGAACTTAGCAGAGTCCTCGGGGATATCGATCGGGGACTGACGGGATCCATTACAGGAACCCAATGATGCCCAAGTAGAAGGATCTGTGGAGGAATAAGATGGCGTAAAGAGCCGCAGAAATCACGTGACCCATACGTCTGTATATTAGAAGTGCGAGGACACTCACCACAGGACGGCTCCGTGTAACACCACTCTGCGGGAGAGAAGATACCAGAATGAAAAGAGGAATCTTACATGAAGAAAAGTAAGGCCATATATATATATATATATACTGCAAAGAAAACTCGCAGAAAACGTTTCGGCTGAAAGCTTGATAAAGGCTGCAAGTGGGCACCGAAACGCCGCTCTGCCGCCAGACTAATAAATCCTACACGTTTTGCATTGGACTCTGGAGAGCTGCGAGTTTTCTTTGCTGTGTATCCTTTGACCCATTACCTGGGACAACGAGTTGCTGGCACCCACCACCTTGGCTATATATATACTGTATATACTATTGGCCCGGTATAGTCGTACCAGCTGCGATGCCTATGGGGGAGGGGGAGAGCTGTAGTCTCATGAGAATTACAGGAAAAATGTTACATAAAGAAAAGTATTGAAGATATATATATATATATATATATATATACACTGTATATAATAGAGGTGGTTATAGAGGTGATTTTATATATATATATATATATATATAGAGAGAGAGAGAGAGAAGTGGTTATAGAGGGGATTATAGAGGGGATTATAGAGGGGATTATAGAGGGGATTATAGAGGTGATTATAGAGGGGATTATAGAGGTGATTATAGAGGGGATTATAGAGGTGATTATAGAGGGGATTATAGAGGGGATTATAGAGGGGATTATAGAGGGGATTATAGAGGGGATTATAGAGGTGATTATAGAGGGGATTATAGAGGGGATTATAGAGGGGATTATAGAGGGGATTATAGAGGGGATTATAGAGGGGATTATAGAGGTGATTATAGAGGGGATTATAGAGGGGATTATAGAGGGGATTATAGAGGGGATTATAGAGGTGATTATAGAGGGGATTATAGAGGGGATTATAGAGGTGATTATAGAGGTGATTATAGAGGTGATTATAGAGGTGATTATAGAGGGGATTATAGAGGGGATTATAGAGGGGATTATAGAGGGGATTATAGAGGGGATTATAGAGGGGATTATAGAGATGGTTATAGAGGTGATTATAGAGGGGATTATAGAGGTGATTATAGAGATGATTATAGAGGTGGTTATAGAGGGAATTATAGAAGTGATTATAGAGGTGGTTATAGAAGTGGTTATAGAAGTGATTATAGAGGGGATTATAGAGGGGATTATAGAGGGGATTATAGAGGGGATTATAGAGGGGATTATAGAGGGGATTATAGAGGTGATTATAGAGGGGATTATAGAGGTGATTATAGAGGTGATTATAGAGGTGATTATAGAGGGGATTATAGAGGTGATTATAGAGGGGATTATAGAGGTGATTATAGAGGGGATTATAGAGGGGATTATAGAGGGGATTATAGAGGGGATTATAGAGGGGATTATAGAGGGGATTATAGAGGTGATTATAGAGGGGATTATAGAGGGGATTATAGAGGTGGTTATAGAGATGATTATAGAGGTGGTTATAGAGGGAATTATAGAAGTGATTATAGAGGTGGTTATAGAAGTGGTTATAGAAGTGATTATAGAGGTGATTATTAGAGATGAGTGAACTTTTGAAAAAATCGATTCGGCCGAATTTTTAGAAATTATTTGCGGTGAATATAAAAAATGGCTATTTATGGACTACACAGAGCTGTGTTCTAACACGCATATGGAGTGTGCTGGGGTAGTGAAATAATACTGCTATTCAGAATAACATGCAGATTACCGGCATCGCTCTTAGAATCACTGCCGCACAGCAGCACAATGACAGAGCCTGGAGGTGGCATCAGTGTCAGGAGACCATATAGTGACTGAATGACACAGCGTGGAGGTGTTGGCAGCATGAGGAGACCATATAGTGACTGACACAGCGTGGCGGTGTTGGCAGCATGAGGAGACCATATAGTGACTGAATGACACAGCGTGGAGGTGTTGGCAGCATGAGGAGACCATATAGTGGCTGAATGGCACAGCGTGGAGGTGTTGGCAGCATGAGGAGACCATATAGTGACTGAATGACACAGCGTGGAGGTGTTGGCAGCATGAGGAGACCATATAGTGGCTGAATGACACAGCCTGGAGGTGTTGGCAGCATGAGGAGACCATATAGTGGCTGAATGACACAGCGTGGAGGTGTTGGCAGCATGAGGAGACCATATAGTGGCTGAATGGCACAGCGAGGAGGTGTTGGCAGCATGAGGAGACCATATAGTGAATGAATGACACAGCGTGGAGGTGATGGCAGCATGAGGAGACCATATAGTGGCTGAATGGCACAGCGTGGAGGTGTTGGCAGCATGAGGAGACCATATAGTAACTGAATGACACAGCGTGGAGGTGTTGGCAGCATGAGGACACCATATAGTGACTAAATGACAGCGTGGAGGTGTTGGCAGCATGAGGAGACCATATAGTGGCTGAATGACACAGCGAGGAGGTGTTGGCAGCATGAGGAGACCATATAGTGAATGAATGACACAGCGTGGAGGTGATGGCAGCATGAGGAGACCATATAGTGGCTGAATGGCACAGCGTGGAGGTGTTGGCAGCATGAGGAGACCATATAGTGGCTGAATGGCACAGCGTGGAGGTGTTGGCAGCATGAGGAGACCATATAGTGGCTGAATGGCACAGCGTGGAGGTGTTGGCAGCATGAGGAGACCATATAGTGACTAAATGACAGCGTGGAGGTGTTGGCAGCATGAGGAGACCATATAGTGACTAAATGACACAGCGTGGAGGTGATGGCAGCATGAGGAGACCATATAGTGACTGAATGACACAGCGTGGAGGTGATGGCAGCATGAGGAGACCATATAGTGACTGAATGACACAGCGTGGAGGTGATGGCAGCATGAGGAGACCATATAGTGACTGAATGACAGCCTGGAGGTGTTGGCAGCATGAGGAGACCATATAGTGACTGAATGACACAGCGTGGAGGTGATGGCAGCATGAGGAGACCATATAGTGGCTGAATGGCACAGCGTGGAGGTGTTGGCAGCATGAGGAGACCATATAGTGACTGAATGACAGCGTGGAGGTGTTGGCAGCATGAGGAGACCATATAGTGACTGAATGACACAGTGTGGAGGTGTTGGCAGCATGAGGACACCATATAGTGGCTGAATGACACAGCGTGGAGGTGTTGGCAGCATGAGGAGACCATATAGTGGCTGAATGACACAGCGTGGAGGTGTTGGCAGCATGAGGAGATCATATAGTGGCTGAATGACACAGCGTGGAGGTGTTGTTAGCATGAGGAGATCATATAGTGGCTGAATGACACAGCGTGGAGGTGTTGGCAGCATGAGGAGACCATATAGTGGCTGAATGACACAGTGTGGAGGTGTTGGCAGCATGAGGAGACCATATAGTGGCTGAATGACGCAGCATGAAGGTGTTGGCAGCATGAAGAGACCATATAGTAACTGAATGACACAGCTTGGATGAGGCTGAAGCATGAAGAGACTGAATGACACAGCGTGGAGTTGGCGGCAGATGAGGAGACAATAGGGCCTCACAATCTCTAAGAATAAAATATGAATTTTAAACTTTCCATTGAAGATGTATGGTACCTAGTGCTACCATAAACATATATAGGTAATGTTGTAGGCTCAGCAGCATCACTAAACCATGTAGTTGCTGAATAGTGTTGAGCGGCATAGGCTATATTCGAATTCGCGAATATTCGCGAATATATGGACGAATATTCGTCATATATTCGCGAATATTCGCATATTCGTTATATTCTCGTTTTATTTTCGCATATGCGAAAATTAACATAAGTGAATATTGGCATATACAAAATTAACACGCGCGAAAATTCGTATATGCGAAAATTAGCATATGCAAATTTTCGCATATGCAAATTTTCGCACGCCAGTCTCACACAGTAGTATTACAGCCTTCTTTACACCACACAAGCTGGAAGCAGAGAGGGATGATCACTGTGATGTGTACTGTGAAGAAAAAAAAACAAAAAAAAAAACAAAAAAACGAATATTTGTAATTACGAATATATAGCGCTATATTCGCGAAATTCGCGAATTCGCGAATATGCGATATTCGCGAATAATATTCGAATTGCGAATATTCGCGAGCAACACCATTGCTGAATGACACAGACTGGAGCTGGCTGAAGCATCAGCAAACCATATATTGGATGAATGGCACAGCCTGGAGGTGGCTGAAGCATGAGGAGACCATATAGTGGCTGAATGACACATCCTGGAGGTGGCTGAGGCATGAGAAGAGACAATATAGTGGCTGAATGAGACAGCCTGGAGGTGGCAGCAGCATCAGGAGTCTTGAAAGTGACCTGGAGACAGAGTAGTGTGGTGGGTGGTAATACCAGTACCTGGTGACGAAGGTGGGTTAAAAAAAGGTCTGATGCGGAGGAATGTTTGTAACTGGGGAGCAGCACCTTAAATCTGTTTGGCACTATCCATATTTGTGAAGTGTTGGTGTGGCACCATGGTCAATCTACTCTGCTGCATCTGGCATTGGTGGATGGAAATCCTGGCTGATCCATCCCTGATTCATCTTCACAAAGGTCAGACTCTTCACATTTTTCATGGGCAGACGAGTTCTCCTTGGGGTGACTATGGCCCCCGCCGCACTAAACACCTGCTCTGATGCGACACTACTGGCCGGGCAAGACAGCTTTTCAAGGGCAAACTCTTCTAGTTGCGGCCACAAATCAAGTTTGGCTGCCCAGAAGTCCAGCGGATCTTCAAGGTGTGTTGGCATGGCCATGTCAAGGTATGCCACCACCTGCTGGTTCAGGTCCTGCTCCAGGTCTACCTGCTGCTAAGTTGCTTCACTATGCGGGTGAAGAAAGCTACTCATCAGTGACTGTAGACTCAGGCTGCTGCTGATGGTACTGCTCCTGCCACCCCTCCCCAGCAGCCATGGCAGTGGAAGGTGAGCGCAGAGGGCCCCCCCCGATTCAGACCTGCGAGAGGATGGATGATGGCGCCAATAGGCATCGGCCAACTGACTACATAGGATGCCTCTGTAGTAGGTCATTATGTCCTCCCTCTCAGTGGGTGTATAAAAGGCCCCTATTTTGTGGCGCTAGTGAGGGTCCAATAAGGTGGAGACCCAGAAGTCATCCCGCTGCCGAATGGTGACAATTAATTTCACTACGCAACTGAGCATGCATCATGCCATTTGTGCAAGTGACTTGGAGGGACTACCTGCCTCCATCTCCACTGCATACTGCCACAGTGCGTGTCTCGCCTTCCTCATAACCCTCCAGCTCCTCTGGCTGCTCCTGCTCCTCCTCTCCTGTCAGATGACTAGAAACACCGCCTATCTCATCAAACCTAAACTGTGCTCCACTCTGGCCCTCATCCTCCTCCTCCAGTTCAGCCCCCACAGGGCTCTTGTGGCAATGAGATGTAGGCGCCACGTCTCCATTGCCCTGACCAGTCCTCGTTTCCAACACTTGTTGTCAGAAATTAAGCAGTGGAATGACATCGTTCATCCCGTAATCTTGGCAATTTACGTATAATGTGGCTTCCTCAAAGAGCCTGAGCAAACGGCAGGTGTCACGTATGAGCTGCCACTGGTTCACATAGAAGTTGCATAGGGGAGTACTCTTATCCGCTTGGATCATCAAGAAATTGGTGATGGCTTTTCTTGGTCCGTACAGTCGGTCCAACATATGGAGAGTGGAATTCCAACTTGTGGCAACATCACAAATCAGACTATGTTGGGGGATACCATTCTGACACTGCAGCTCAAGGAGGGTGTGCTTGGCGGTGTACGAGTGGCTGAAGTGCTTGAAAAGTTTCCTTCCCATTCTTAGGATGTCTTGCAGATGGGGTGAACACTTCAGGAACCGCTTGACAACCAGATTGAACACGTGTGCCATGCCGGGCACATGGCTCAGCCTTCCCAGTCACAGCGCAGACAAGATGTTCTTCCCATTGTCGGTCACCATGGTTCCCATTTCCAGTTTTCGTGGAGTAAGCCATGTTTCGTTTTTTTACGAATGATCATTAGCAGTTCCTCCCCTGTGTGACTCTTTTCGCCAAGGCAAACCATGTGAAGAACAGCGTGAGACCGCCATGCCCTGCACACATGATACGCTGAAGGGCCACTGAGACTTGTCCGGGCAGTTGTGACTGAGGACACAGTGGAGGATGAGGAGGTGGATTCGCCCACTTTCACAGAACCAATGGGCTGAGAGCGTGGCAGAGGACGCAGAGTGACCTGTCCAAGTTGTTGTTGTGGCTGTGCAGGAACCACATTTATCCAGTGGGCCATAAAGGACATGTATTGTCCCTGCCTGTAGTTAGAGTGCCAGATATCGGCGCTGCTGTGCACTTTGGTACACACCGACAGGCTCAAGGACTGGACCACCTTCTCTTCCACAAAATTGTGCAGGGCTGGTACTGCCTTCTTCGCAAAGAAATGGCAGCTTGGGACTCTCCACCTCGGCTCGGCACAAGCCATCAGTTCTCTGATAGGTGCCTAGTCCAACACTTGAAAAGGGAGGGACTGCAGCACCAGCAACTTGGACAGGAGCACATTCAGCTTCTGCGCCATTGAATGAGTGGGCGCATACTGTTGTCTCTTGGAAATGGCTTCGCAGATGGATTGTTGGCAGAATGACTGACTCGAAGTAGGAGGAGCAGAAGCATCTGGAGCGACAGAAGGAGGGTATGACACACAGCTCCCTTCAGCTGAGGTGGTGGAGCCTTGGCTGAATGAAGGAGGGAGCGACTGGCCACTGGGTGATGCAGCAGGCTGGACCACTACATCGGAGCCACAGTTCTCCCAGGCCACTTTGGGACCCTGGCCACGCTTCACCTTCTGCCAACATATCTTGCATGTGGCTATGTGAACCTCTTCCGGATGCTTGATGAAAAACTTCCACACCGCCGAGTACCTGATTTTCCCACCAACAGTCCGCACTAATTGACTGCTACTGCCGCCATCTCCAGGAACCCCTGTTCCACTACCTCCTGGGAAGGTAGGCTGCCGTTAAGCAGGGGGTCTCCACGGGCACGTTTGGTTTCAGAATTTCCACTTCCACCATGCTGACTGTCAACCATACTACCGCCTTGCTGGGTCAGCTGCTGCCTCAAGGGCAACTTGCAACCCTCTTCTCCTGATGATGATGAAGCCCCTTCTGCATTGGCTCCCAATTGCGATCGGCTTCATCATCATCAAGTTGTGTCTGCATGTCACTGATGTCCTCCTCAGGTTCCCCAACAGTGTCTGCTTCAGGACCCTGAACCCTGGCAACACCGCCTCCCACGTCACTCTCCGCATCACTACTTGGCCGCCTAGTGGGGAAGCGACGCATGTCTCCTTCACTTCTTGGCTGTCCAGTAGCTGCTGACTGTCCTCTATTAGATCGTCCTCAGTAAATAGTGGAGCTGAACCCACAGCATAAGATACTTCTCTAGGAGAGGGAACAGCATAGGACAAAGGCAATGGGAGGACAGGGACTGCTCCCGGGCCATGCCAACTGAGGGTTGTGACTGAGGAACCCACCTGGGGGTGTCAGATGTCACTTGTGATGAAGTGGATGAGCGTGTTAACCAATCGATGTCAGCAAATGGGTTAATGGTCCAGACACGACCGCTAGCTGATACCGGGAACAGAGGCGGCTCTCTAATTAGCCTAAGGCCTAGCGGCCGCCTAAGTGTAATTCAGGGGTCTCAAACTCCCGGTACGAAAGTTTGTGGTCCGCACCAGGTATGTGTAATTTGTATTGCCCGACGCCCAGGACATGCAGTTCCGGGTGCCGGGCAGGTAACTTCTTCAGGCATTTAGCCCTGTTTTGGGCAAGCAGCGCTAAATGCTGGAAGGCTTCACTTACCCCCCCTCCTCTTCTCGGTCTCTGGCTGGCCGGCCGGCCCGACTCTGATAAGGAATGTCGCGCATGTGACGTCGCTCTGCATACCCACACAGGAGGACATCAGTGACATCACTCGTCAGCCACCGCCGGAGAGGAGAAGTGCAGCGCAGGACAGGTAAGTGTGTCTATGTGTGTGTGCATGTGTGGGTGTCTGTGTGAGAGAATCGGGGGGGGGGGGGGGGACCTGCTACTACCTAACTAATGTGGGGAACCTGCTTCTACCTAATGTGGGCCCTTTTCCCGGCCGTCCGAAGGCCCGGCCGGGAAAAGGGCCCGCTGTCTTCCGCCTGTCACATTAAATAAAATTTAAATTTTTTTTAATTTGCCCGCGACACACCCGGGCCCAGAGAATGGTGCTGCTGGCTTGCATCTCCCACACATCAAGAGACACTGTAAGAGAACCGCAGTGGCTGCATGGGAGAGGCGCTTTGAACCCCAGCGTGACACTGCTGTGCTTAGATGTGAATTCACGTCACCGTGGGGGTGATGTGACCTCACGTCTAAGCGCAGCAGCGCCACGTTGGAGTTCACTGTGCCACCGATCAGTGCGCCCGCCGCCTTGCTCTCTCTCTCTCTCGTACAGGCCCTGCTTGTCCTCAGTGTACAGAGCCCCGCTTGTCGTCAGTGTACAGAGCCCCGCTTGTCGTCAGGTACAGAACCCTGCTTGTCCTCAGTGTACAGGGCCCTGCTTGTGTACAGAGCCCCGCTTGTCCTCGGTGTACAGAGCCCCACTTGTCCTCGGTGTACAGAGCTCCGCTTGTCCTCGGTGTACAGAGCCCCGCTTGTCCTCGGTGTACAGAGACCTGCTTGTCCCTGCTTGTCCCCGCTTGTCTGTGCCATCATGTAGGGGGCGGTAAAAGGCAGATAGAAGATGGAGTAGGCTTCCCAGCAGCACAGAGTATTTCAGACAGTCTTCCTCACTACAGTTCCCTCCAGAAATACTCTGTGCTGCTGTGCTAATTCTGTAATAAATCTAAGAGGCCTCACCCAAGCAGTGCGGCTTATAAATTGACCAGTTGCTATTTCTTACCTGCCTTTCACCGCTCACTATATGATGGCACAGTCAGAGATGAGTTATATATCTGCCATCATGTAGTGAGCGGTGAAAGACAGGAATTCCTGTGAAAAACTTTTTTTTTCTTTTCTTAAATCAACTGATGCTAGAAAGTTAAACATATTTGTAAATTACTTCTATTAAATAATCCTTCCAGTACTTATTAGCGGCTGTATACTACAGAAGAAATTATTTTCTTTTTGGATTTCTCTTCTGTCACGACCACTGTGCTCTTTGCTGACACCTCTGTCTATGTCAGGAACTGTCCAAGGCAGGAGAAATTCCCCATAGCATAAATATGCTGCTCTGGACATTTCCTAAAATGGACAGAGGTATCAGCAGAGAAAACTGCGTTTGTAATGGAAAAGAAATCCAAAAAGAAAAGAATTTCCTCTATTCCTCTGGGTTGGCACTATCCAAAGAAACCAAGTGTATAAAGAGTCCAACACTGAAGGCAAGTGCAGGAGTCTGGCTATATGCCTTGTCACATAAAATAATCAACCCTATCAAATATGATAAAACACCGTTAGAAGTGATCCAGAGCTTCTTGCCCGCCACAGACCTCTCCCAGTGGATAAGTAAGGGAATAAAAACCCTTGGGGATATTAGTGAGGGCAATATCCTTTGGTCCTTTGAAGACATCTCTGTTAGGTTTGATATACCAGCTAGGGACTTTTTTAAATATTTGCAGATGCGTCACTGTATAGCATCACTAAAGTGGGGAAGGGGGGAAATCGATGAGACCCTAGATCTGAGTAAGCCAGTAAGGAGAGGAGGTATATCTAAAATGTATAAAGCCCTACAAAAAGCAGAACCACAAATAACAATGAATTTTCAAGAGAAGTGGGAGAAAGACTTGGGACGCACAGTTTCTAGAGAATCATGGGTCAGGATATATCTAATTCCATCTAAGGCATCTCACTGTGTGTCGCATTTGGAGTCCTCCCGCAAGTTGCTGTACCGGTGGTATCCAAACCAAAGTGGACGAGTCTTTCCTCATATGAAGCTAAATAAGGCCTCCTGAGAAGGTGCCGCTAACCAAAGTGGACGAGTCTCTCCTCATATGAAGCTAAATAAGGCCTCCTGAGAAGGTGCCACTAACCAAAGTCGACGAGTGTCTCCTCATATGAAGCTAAATAAGGCCTCCTGAGAAGGTGTCGCTAACCAAAGTGCACGAGTCTCTCCTCATATGAAGCTAAATAAGGCCTCCTGAGAAGGTGCCGCTAACCAAAGTGGACGAGTCTCTCCTCATATGAAGCTAAATAAGGCCTCCTGAGAAGGTGTCGCTAACCAAAGTGGATGAGTCTCTCCTCATATGAAGCTAAATAAGGCCTCCTGAGAAGGTGCCGCTAACCAAAGTGGACGTGTCTCTCCTCATATGAAGCTAAATAAGGCCTCCTGAGAAGGTGTCGCTAACCAAAGTGGACGAGTCTCTCCTCATATGAAGCTAAATAAGGCCTCCTGAGAAGGTGCCGCTAACCAAAGTGGACGAGTCTCTCCTCATATGAAGCTAAATAAGGCCTCCTGAGAAGGTGTCGCTAACCAAAGTGGATGAGTCTCTCCTCATATGAAGCTAAATAAGGCCTCCTGAGAAGGTGCCGCTAACCAAAGTGGACGAGTCTCTCCTCATATGAAGCTAAATAAGGCCTCCTGAGAAGGCGCCGCTAACCAAAGTGGACGAGTCTCTCCTCATATGAAGCTAAATAAGGCCTCCTGAGAAGGTGTCGCTAACCAAAGTGGTCGAGTCTCTCCTCATATGAAGGTAAATAAGGCCTCCTGAGAAGGTGCCGCTAACCAAAGTGGACGAGTCTCTCCTCATATGAAGCTAAATAAGGCCTCCTGAGAAGGTGTCGCTAACCAAAGTGGACGAGTCTCTCCTCATATGAAGCTAAATAAGGCCTCCTGAGAAGGTGTCGCTAACCAAAGTGCACGAGTCTCTCCTCATATGAAGCTAAATAAGGCCTCCTGAGAAGGTGCCGCTAACCAAAGTGGACGAGTCTCTCCTCATATGAAGCTAAATAAGGCCTCCTGAGAAGGTGTCGCTAACCAAAGTGGATGAGTCTCTCCTCATATGAAGCTAAATAAGGCCTCCTGAGAAGGTGCCGCTAACCAAAGTGGACGAGTCTCTCCTCATATGAAGCTAAATAAGGCCTCCTGAGAAGGCGCCGCTAACCAAAGTGGACGAGTCTCTCCTCATATGAAGCTAAATAAGGCCTCCTGAGAAGGTGTCGCTAACCAAAGTGGTCGAGTCTCTCCTCATATGAAGGTAAATAAGGCCTCCTGAGAAGGTGCCGCTAACCAAAGTGGACGAGTCTCTCCTCATATGAAGCTAAATAAGGCCTCCTGAGAAGGTGTCGCTAACCAAAGTGGACGAGTCTGTCCTCATATGAAGCTAAATAAGGCCTCCTGAGAAGGCGCCGCTAACCAAAGTGCACGAGTCTCTCCTCATATGAAGCTAAATAAGGCCTCCGGAGAAGGTGTCGCTAACCAAAGTGCACGAGTCTGTCCTCATATGAAGCTAAATAAGGCCTCCTGAGAAGGTGCCGCTAACCAAAGTGGACGTGTCTCTCCTCATATGAAGCTAAATAAGGCATCCTGAGAAGGTGTCGCTAACCAAAGTGCACGAGTCTGTCCTCATATGAAGCTAAATAAGGCCTCCTGAGAAGGTGCCGCTAACCAAAGTGGACGTGTCTCTCCTCATATGAAGCTAAATAAGGCCTCCTGAGAAGGTATCGCTAACCAAAGTGGACGAGTCTCTTCTCATATGAAGCTAAGTAAGGCCTCCTGAGAAGGCGTCGCTAACCAAAGTGGACGAGTCTCTCCTCATATGAAGCTAAATAAGGCATCCTGAGAAGGTGCTGCTAACCAAAGTGGACGAGTCTCTCCTCATATGAAGCTAAATAAGGCCTCCTGAGAAGGTGCCGCTAACCAAAGTGGACGAGTCTCTCCTCATATGAAGCTAAATAAGGCATCCTGAGAAGGCGCCGCTAACCAAAGTGGACGAGTCTCTCCTCATATGAAGCTAAATAAGGCATCCTGAGAAGGCGCCGCTAACCAAAGTGGACGAGTGTCTCCTCATATGAAGCTAAATAAGGCCTCCTGAGAAGGTGTCGCTAACCAAAGTGGACGAGTCTCTCCTCATATGAAGCTAAATAAGGCCTCCTGAGAAGGTGCCGCTAACCAAAGTGGACGTGTCTCTCCTCATATGAAGCTAAATAAGGCCTCCTGAGAAGGCGCCGCTAACCAAAGTGGACGAGTCTCTCCTCATATGAAGCTAAATAAGGCCTCCTGAGAAGGTGCCGCTAACCAAAGTGGACGAGTCTCTCCTCATATGAAGCTAAATAAGGCCTCCTGAGAAGGTGTCGCTAACCAAAGTGGACGAGTCTCTCCTCATATGAAGCTAAATAAGGCCTCCTGAGAAGGCGTCGCTAACCAAAGTGGACGAGTCTCTCCTCATATGAAGCTAAATAAGGCCTCCTGAGAAGGTGCCGCTAACTAAAGTGGACGTGTCTCTCCTCATATGAAGCTAAATAAGGCCTCCTGAGAAGGTGTCGCTAACCAAAGTGGACGAGTCTCTCCTCATATGAAGCTAAATAAGGCCTCCTGAGAAGGTGCCGCTAACTAAAGTGGACGTGTCTCTCCTCATATGAAGCTAAATAAGGCCTCCTGAGAAGGTGTCGCTAACCAAAGTGCACGAGTCTCTCCTCATATGAAGCTAAATAAGGCCTCCTGAGAAGGCGCCGCTAACCAAAGTGGACGAGTCTCTCCTCATCTGAAGCTAAATAAGGCCTCCTGAGAAGGCGCCGCTAACCAAAGTGGTTTTACTCCATGTTCACGATTTTGAGGACTCACTTGGAATGAAGTTCTGCGTCTAAGGTTGTCTTAGCGTTTGCATAATTTGCATAAAAGGACCTTGGTCCCTGCTGTGCACAGGACAAACTTGCAGAACCCTATGGATTAAGGTGTAGAGTGCACCTGAAGAAGATCCTACTCTGCCGCTGATCCCTCAGCTTCTGATTCATTCAGATATTGGTTCCGGCCTCTCAGGATGATAACCGAGCACAATTTTATTCCATCTTGTAGTGGATTTCTTGTGATGCTGCTCTGCAAGCAATGTAAGATTGGCCTTAAATCTAGGCCTCTATCCTGCCAGGAGAAGGCCATTGTGGCTTAAACCTTGGATGCCTCCAAGTATAACGTATGTGCCCCCCTTACAAGCCAGGTCGGCTATTGGGCAGAACTTAATATATATGTAGGGCCGTGCTGATAAAAGCTAATGCCCCCCTCAAAACCTTTAGGTTGGGGTAACCAAGATCTAGGATCTAATCCTTTCTTGGCCAATCTAAGCCTCTAAGTTGCCATGGACCTCAAAAAGCGATCAAGAACGTTTTTTTCTGTGGGACAAGTAGTCCAGCTTATGACTTCCCTCTCATTCCGCTAACACTTCCAAGTCTATTTCCTCCTATTATTCGGACCTCCCATTGGAGGCCATGTCATTTTTTTCTGGCTACCTGGACAGAGTTTGTTCCAGATCCCTGGGTCCTGAATGTTATAGGATGGAGTACAGCATAGACTTTTTATTTCTTTTCCCCAGGAAAAGTTTATTTCCACGAAGTTACTTCTGTGAGAAGCATGCAGGTTTGTAGGAGTCTATCCTGGTATACAGGAGGAAAGGGGAGGGTCCTCTAGGAATTTATTCGCCAGTTTTTTCTTGTCCCAAAGTCTACCGATTCATAACTAATGACTGTTTTGGATGAAACCATCAAATTCGTCATCAGCGTCCTGAGACCAGGAGCCCTGATGGTCACACCAGATTGGTAGGATGCCCACCATCTCATCCCTGTGTGCCAGGCTCACAGGAAATATTCTGAGTGGCATGGAGCCTGGGCAGATGAAGCTCTTCAGTTGGCCACTTTGTCTTTCAGCATCACCTCAGCTCTACATCTTAACCAAGATGGTCATAGCTGTAGTATTCCTCTATAAGAGGTTTGGATATCGTCCTGTTCTTGGACGATTGGCTCTTCGTGATGCCCTCAGAGGAAATTCTTCATCTTCTCTTCTGCTAGCTCAGTCTTTCTCCAGCAATTTGGCTGGATAATAAAGTGGCAGAAATCAGAGATCACCCTCCACACCAGGAGGTTTCTGGGCTTCATAGTAGATCGGCCAATATGACTCTTTCTCATTCTCCTGGAAGGAAGATGCGTTCCAGAGCAGCAGAGTTTCTCAGGTACCTCGTCAGGCCTCCATCTGATGATGTTTGGCCTAATGTCTGCGGCTGTGGACATAGTCCGTGGGCCTTGTGGCATATTCGCCCTCTTTTATAGAAGTTCTAAGTCGATGGAATCGCACTCCCAGAGGGCTAGAGATAAGTGCTCCCTGTCATCACAAAGTCTCCACTTCCTGAAGTGGTGGAAGCAGGTCTAAGATGGTGTGTCTTTGATCCAACCCATTTGGATCTTATTGACGACAGATACATCCCTTCTAGGCTGGGGTGCCCATCCACAAGAGGATCTTGGGGTTCTCAAGAGCTGTGATGTCATCCTACCTCAGGAGTCATCCGGATGGCTCTTTCATTTTTCCCCCCTTATCAGAAGACGGCTGTAAGGGTTTGCTCAGTCAACTCTGCGGTTTCCTACATGAACAGACAGGGAGGCACCAAGTCTCATTTCCTACTCTCTAGGTCTAATTCTGTCTTGGGAAGAGCAGAATCTTTTCTCCCCTTGGCAGTCCTCATTCAGGGGTCCTGAATGCAGCTGTGGATCACGGGATCTGAGGTCTCAGTCCAAAGGGAATTGTCCCTGAGTCAGAAGGTCTTTCATCAGATCACTCTCCGGTGAGGTCGCCCAGACTTAGATCTTATGGCGACAAGATTCAATGCCAAAGTGGAAACATTCTTCCCTGTTTGGGATGACAATCCTCTGGCACTAGACGCTCTGTACATGCAAGTTCAGGCTGGCCTACAACTTTTCCTGCTGGAAATCCGGCAGCACCATGCCTCAGTAGAGGTCTTGGTTTACCCGGCTCATGTAGATGAGCCGAGGGCACTATTGGAGACTTCCCCCAATGCAGAACCTGGTGTTCCGGGGCACTCCGCTCTGCCTGGATCCAACTCATTCTGACAGCCTGAAGATTGAGGAGTTCCTTCTAGACTCTAGAGGGCTATCAGTGGTGGTCTTAAGAATGATATCACACTCTAGAGCTCCTTCCACAGTCAAGGCCTATGGAGTCAAGCTAACGTTTCTTCAGTGGTGTTCATCATGGAGTTCCTCAGGACCCTCCGCTGTCTGCTATTCTACAGTTTATGCAGGACGGGCTGGATAAGGCCTCAGCCCTTTCTACACTTTAAGGTGAAGATTTCAGCTCTTTCTGAAGCCTTCGGTAGATCGTTACTTTATGACCCCCTGATTAAGAAGTTCCTTAAGGGAACCAGATGTTTCAAGCCTAGTTTCTCAAGACCTTATCCGCAGTGGGATCTCTCAGCAGCGCTTAAGGGGGTGAGTGGTGCCCCCTCTGAGCCCCTGGAAGAGGTGGAGTTCAGGTTTATTCCTTGGAAAGTGACCTTCTTATTGGCGCTGACATTGGAGAACTACAATGCCAGGCGCTTAGGAAGACTACAAAACCTTTCAGCGTTTGAGCCATGTACTCTATTCCTTCCAGATAGTTCCATTATGCTTTACTCACCTTCCTACCTAAGGTGCCTCTAGTACATAATAGTCAGTAAGTTGTTACTTACCTGTTTTATGTCTTTCTCCATCCTCTCCAGGAGTAGGATCCCTCCATGCCCTGGATGTGCCCAGAGGTGAAGAATTATATTGAGCGATCCAGGGAGTTCAGAAGATCAGGGAATCTTCTAATATTTTTTCTTTGGCAGGAATAAGGTATGAAGGCCTCCAAACCTTCCCTGAGTAGGTGGATTAAGGAGGCTATAAAGGAGTCATTTACTTCCAGGATCAGCCTCCTCCTGCCGCTGTCACTGCTCATTCCGGAGCAGTGTCTACTAGCTGGGCCTGTCAGGCCCTTATTCCCTTGGAACAAGTTGTTCCGTAGCCTCCTGCACTCACACTCCACTTTGAGTCATTACAGGATTGACCTCAGGGGTTCGGAAGACACTGCCTGGTGCGGTCTGTTCTGAATTCCATTCAGCCTGAACTCTCTACCCAATAGGATTACTTCTTGTGAAGTCCCCACTTGTGCTGCTGGTTAGGACGTAAGGGAAGCGTTAATTTCTTAACGTAAATTTGTTTTCCATTAGTCCTAACAGCAGCACACAAATTTCCCTCCCCTATGTTTAATCTTTTTCCTTTTTTACTTGTTATATAACGCACTGTTGTTGGGGGAGTGTCCCCTCTTATAGGTAGGAGGTGGGGGTTAATTAGTCATTAATTGCTATTTTATTTGCTTGACTTCATTAACATTCCGTCTGTCCTACCAGTTCACAGGGGCAGATATTCCCCACTTGTGCTGCTGTTAGGACGTAAGGGAAAACAAATTTACCTTAAGAAATTAACGCATATCCCCTCAATATACAGTCTATATCCCCTCAGTATACAGTCTATATATATATATATATATATATATATATATATCCCCTCAGTATACAGTCTATATATATATATATATATATATATATATATATATATCCCCTCAGTATACAGTCTATATATATATATATATATATCCCCTCAGTATACAGTCTATATATATATATAGATATATCCCCTCAGTATACAGTCTATATATAGATATATCCCCTCAGTATACAGTCTATATATAGATATATCCCCTCAGTATACAGTCTATATCCCCTCAGTATACAGTCTATATATATATATATATATATATATATATATATATCCCCTCAATATACAGTCTATATCCCCTCAGTATACAGTCTATATATATATTGCCTCAGTATACAGTCTATATGTATGTATATATATATATATATATATATATATATATATATATATAAAATCCCCTCACTATACAGTCTATATATATATATATATATATATATCCCCTCAGTATACAGTCTATATACCGTATATATATCTCCTCAGTATACAGTCTATATATATATCCCCTCAGTATACAGTCTATATATATATATCTATCCCCTCAGTATACAGTCTATATACCGTATATATATCTCCTCAGTATACAGTATATATATCCCCTCAGTATACAGTCTATATATAGATATATCCCCTCAGTATACAGTCTATATACCGTATATATATCTCCTCAGTATACAGTATATATATCCCCTCAGTATACAGTCTATATATATATATATATATATATATATCTATCCCCTCAGTATACAGTCTGTGTATATATATATATATATATCCCCACAGTGTATATATATATATATATATATATATATATATACCCTCAGTATACAGTCAATATATATATATATCCCCTCAGTATACAGTCTATGTATATATCCCCTCAGTATGCAGTCTATATATATATATATCTACCCCCACAGTATACAGTATTACAGTATATATATATATATATATATATATATATATATATATATATATATATATAGTTAGTGGTAGAGAATAATTCGGTACATGAGACTTTGATCCAATGAGAATTGTTGTATTAAGAAACATCCCAAAGGAACAGCGGCTTCAGAAAAGAGACAAAGGAAACAACCTTCAATGCAATGATCCATAAAATACCTGCAGAACTAGACGAGAAGGAGAGAAGAACCACAACAACCAGCCAGCACGGCTCCATCTTCACAACGGCGTCTGTAGGAACAATAAAGTATAAAAAGTGACAAATAACTAAAAATAAATCACTGACTATCCTCTAGATCACTACACATAATAGTGTATTATTATATATATACATGACTATCCTCCAGATCACTACACATAATAGTATATTATTATATATATACATGACTATCCTCCAGATCACTACACATAATAGTATATTATTATATATATACATGACTATCCTCCAGATCACTACACATAATAGTATATTATTATATATATACATGACTATCCTCCAGATCACTACACATAATAGTATATTATTATACATACATGACTATCCTCTAGATCACTACACATAATAGTGTATTATTATATATATACATGACTATCCTCCAGATCACTACACATAATAGTATATTATTATATATATACATGACTATCCTCCAGATCACTACACATAATAGTATATTATTATATATATACATGACTATCCTCCAGATCACTACACATAATAGTATATTATTATATATATACATGACTATCCTCCAGATCACTACACATAATAGTGTATTATTATATATATACATGACTATCCTCCAGATCACTACACATAATAGTATATTATTATATATATACATGACTATCCTCCAGATCACTACACATAATAGTATATTATTATACATACATGACTATCCTCTATATCACTGCACATAATAGTATATTATTATATATATACATGCCTATCCTCTAGATCACTACACATAATAGTATATTATTATATATATACATGACTATCTTCTAGATCACTACACATAATAGTATATTATTATATATATGCATGACTATCCTCCAGATCACTACACATAATAGTATATTATTATATATACATGACTATCCTCCAGATCACTACACATAATAGTATATTATTATACATACATGACTATCTTCTAGATCACTACACATAATAGTATATTATTATATATACATGACTATCCTCTAGATCACTGCACATAATAGTGTATTATTATACATACCGTACATGACTATCTTCTAGATCACTACACATAATAGTGTATTATTATACATACATGACTATCTTCTAGATCACTACACATAATAGTATATTATTATATATACATGACTATCCTCTAGATCACTGCACATAATAGTGTATTATTATACATACCGTACATGACTATCTTCTAGATCACTGCACATAATACTATATTATTATACATACATGACTATCTTCTAGATCACTACACATAATAGTATATTATTATATATACATGACTATCCTCTAGATCACTACACATAATAGTATATTATTATACATACATGACTATCCTCTAGATCACTACACATAATAGTATATTATTATACATACATGACTATCCTCTAGATCACTGCACATAATAGTATATTATTATACATACATGACTATCTTCTAGATCACTACACATAATAGTATATTATTATACATACATGACTATCCTCTAGATCACTGCACATAATAGTATATTATTATACATACATGACTATCCTCTAGGTCACTACACATAATAGTATATTATTATATATATACATGACTATCCTCTAGATCACTACACATAATAGTATATTATTATACATACATGACTATCCTCTAGATCACTGCACATAATAGTATATTATTATACATACATGACTATCCTCTAGATCACTGCACATAATAGTATATTATTATACATACATGACTATCCTCTAGATCACTACACATAATAGTATATTATTATACATACATGACTATCCTCTAGATCACTACACATAATAGTATATTATTATACATACATGACTATCCTCTAGATCACTACACATAATAGTATATTATTATACATACATGACTATCCTCTAGATCACTACACATAATAGTATATTATTATACATACATGACTATCCTCCAGATCACTACACATAATAGTATATTATTATATATATACATGACTATCTTCTAGATCACTACACATAATAGTATATTATTATACATACATGACTATCCTCTAGATCACTGCACATAATAGTATATTATTATACATACATGACTATCCTCTAGATCACTACACATAATAGTATATTATTATACATACATGACTATCCTCTAGATCACTACACATAATAGTATATTATTATACATACATGACTATCCTCTAGATCACTACACATAATAGTATATTATTATACATACATGACTATCCTCTAGATCACTACACATAATAGTATATTATTATACATACATGACTATCTTCTAGATCACTACACATAATAGTATATTATTATACATACATGACTATCCTCTAGATCACTACACATAATAGTATATTATTATACATACATGACTATCCTCCAGATCACTACACATAATAGTATATTATTATATATACATGACTATCCTCTAGATCACTACACATAATAGTATATTATTATACATACATGACTATCCTCTAGATCACTGCACATAATAGTATATTATTATACATACATGACTATCCTCTAGATCACTACACATAATAGTATATTATTATACATACATGACTATCCTCTAGATCACTACACATAATAGTATATTATTATACATACATGACTATCCTCTAGATCACTACACATAATAGTATATTATTATACATACATGACTATCCTCTAGATCACTACACATAATAGTGTATTATCATACATACATGACTATCCTCTAGATCATTGCACATAATAGTATATTATTATATACATACATGACTATCCTCTAGATCACTACACATAATAGTATATTATTATACATACATGACTATCCTCTAGATCACTACACATAATAGTGTATTATTATACATACATGACTATCCTCTAGATCACTACACATAATAGTATATTATTATACATACATGACTATCCTCTAGATCACTACACATAATAGTATATTATTATACATACATGACTATCCTCTAGATCACTACACATAATAGTATATTATTATACATACATGACTATCCTCGATCACTACACATAATAGTATATTATTATACATACATGACTATCCTCTAGATCACTACACATAATAGTATATTATTATACATACATGACTATCCTCTAGATCACTGCACATAATAGTATATTATTATACATGCATGACTATCCTCTAGATCACTGCACATAATAGTATATTATTATACATACATGACTATCCTCTAGATCACTACACATAATAGTATATTATTATACATACATGACTATCCTCTAGATCACTACACATAATAGTATATTATTATACATGCATGACTATCCTCTAGATCACTGCACATAATAGTATATTATTATACATGCATGACTATCCTCTAGATCACTGCACATAATAGTATATTATTATACATACATGACTATCCTCTAGATCACTACACATAATAGTATATTATTATACATACATGACTATCCTCTAGATCACTACACATAATAGTATATTATTATACATACATGACTATCCTCTAGATCACTACACATAATAGTATATTATTATATATATACATGACTATCCTCTAGATCACTACACATAATAGTATATTATTATACATACATGACTATCCTCCAGATCACTACACATAATAGTATATTATTATATATATATACATGACTATCCTCTAGATCACTACACATAATAGAATATTATTATACATAAATGACTATCCTCTAGATCACTGCACATAATAGTGTATTATTATATATACATGACTATCCTCTAGATCTCTACACATAATAGTATATTATTATACATACATGACTATCCTCTAGATCACTACACATAATAGTGTATTATTATACATACATGACTATCCTCTAGATCACTACACATAATAGTATATTATTATATATACATGACTATCCTCCAGATCACTACACATAATAGTATATTATTATACATACATGACTATCCTCCAGATCACTGCACATAATAGTATATTATTATATATACATGACTATCCTCCAGATCACTACACATAATAGTATATTATTATATATATACATGACTATCTTTTAGATCACTACACATAACAGTATATTATTATACATACATGACTATCCTCTAGATCACTACACATAATAGTATATTATTATACATACATGACTATCCTCTAGATCACTACACATAATAGTATATTATTATATATATACATGACTATCTTCTAGATCACTACACATAATACTATATTATTATACATACATGACTATCCTCTAGATCACTACACATAATAGTATATTATTATATATACATGACTATCTTCCAGATCACTACACATAATAGTATATTATTATATATATATATATATATATATATATATATATATATACATGACTATCTTCTAGATCACTACACATAATAGTATATTATTATACATACATGACTATCCTCTAGATCACTACACATAATAGTATATTATTATATATACATGACTATCCTCTAGATCACTACACATAATAGTGTATTATTATACATACATGACTATCCTCTAGATCACTACACATAATAGTATATTATTATACATACATGACTATCCTCTAGATCACTACACATAATAGTATATTATTATATATACATGACTATCCTCTAGATCACTACACATAATAGTGTATTATTATACATACATGACTATCCTCTAGGTCACTACACATAATAGTATATTATTATACATACATGACTATCCTCTAGATCACTACACATAATAGTGTATTATTATACATACATGACTATCCTCTAGATCACTACACATAATAGTGTATTATTATATATACATGACTATCCTCCAGATTACTACACATAATAGTATATTATTATACATACATGACTATCCTCTAGATCACTACACATAATAGTGTATTATTATACATACATGACTATCCTCTAGATCACTACACATAATAGTATATTATTATACATACATGACTATCTTCTAGGTCACTACACATAATAGTGTATTATTATACATACATGACTATCCTCTAGATCACTACACATAATAGTGTATTATTATACATACATGACTATCCTCTAGATCACTACACATAATAGTGTATTATTATATATACATGACTATCCTCTAGATCACTACACATAATAGTATATTATTATATATATACATGACTATCTTCTAGATCACTACACATAATACTATATTATTATACATACATGACTATCCTCTAGATCACTACACATAATAGTATATTATTATAAATACATGACTATCTTCCAGATCACTACACATAATAGTATATTATTATACATACATGACTATCCTCTAGATCACTACACATAATAGTATATTATTATATATACATGACTATCCTCTAGATCACTACACATAATAGTGTATTATTATACATACATGACTATCCTCTAGATCACTACACATAATAGTATATTATTATACATACATGACTATCCTCTAGATCACTACACATAATAGTATATTATTATATATACATGACTATCCTCTAGATCACTACACATAATAGTGTATTATTATACATACATGACTATCCTCTAGATCACTACACATAATAGTATATTATTATACATACATGACTATCCTCTAGATCACTACACATAATAGTATATTATTATATATACATGACTATCCTCTAGATCACTACACATAATAGTGTATTATTATACATACATGACTATCTTCTAGGTCACTACACATAATAGTGTATTATTATACATACATGACTATCCTCTAGGTCACTACACATAATAGTATATTATTATACATACATGACTATCCTCTAGATCACTACACATAATAGTGTATTATTATACATACATGACTATCCTCTAGATCACTACACATAATAGTGTATTATTATACATACATGACTATCCTCTAGGTCACTACACATAATAGTATATTATTATACATACATGACTATCCTCTAGATCATTGCACATAATAGTATATTATTATATACATACATGACTATCCTCTAGATCACTACACATAATAGTATATTATTATATATACATGACTATCCTCTAGATCACTACACATAATAGTGTATTATTATACATACATGACTATCCTCCAGATTACTACACATAATAGTATATTATTATACATACATGACTATCCTCTAGATCACTACACATAATAGTGTATTATTATATATACATGACTATTGTTACGCCTAGCGCTCCGGGTCCCCGCTCCTCCCCGGAGCGCTCACGGCGTCTCTCTCCCCGCAGCGCCCCGGTCAGTCCCGCTGACCGGGAGCGCTGCACTGTCATGGCCGTCGGGGATGCGATTCGCACAGCGGGACGCGCCCGCTCGCGAATCGCATCCCAGGTCACTTACCCGTCCCGGTCCCCTGCTGTCATGTGCTGGCGCGCGCGGCTCCGCTCTCTAGGGCGCGCGAGCGCCAGCTCTCTGAGACTTAAAGGGCCAGTGCACCAATGATTGGTGCCTGGCCCAATTAGCTTAATTGGCTCCCACCTGCTCCCAGACTATATCTGATCTCTGCCCCTGCACTCCCCTGCCGGATCTTGTTGCCTTTGAGCCTAGTGAAAGCGTTACTGTGTTTGTCCATACTGTGTACTTGACCTCCTGCTATTGCCATATTGACTACGATCCTTGCTGCCTGCCCCGACCTTCTGCTACGTCCGACCTTGCTTCTGTCTACTCCCTTGTACCGCGCCTATTTTCAGCAGTCAGAGAGGTTGAGCCGTTGCTAGTGGATACGACCTGGTTACTACCGCCGCTGCAAGACCATCCCGCTTTGCGGCGGGCTCTGGTGAAAACCAGTAGCAGCTTAGAACCGATCCACTAGCACGGTCCACGCCAATCCCTCTCTGGCACAGAGGATCCACCTCCTGCCAGCCGAATCGTGACAGTAGATCCGGCCATGGATCCCGCTGAGGTTCCCCTGCCAGCTATCTCTGATCTCACCACGGTGGTCGCCCAGCAATCCCGACAGATCGCCCATCTAACTCACCAGCTGTCGGAAGTGTCCACCATGGTGCAGCAACTTCAGTCGCAACTTCTGCCTCTGCTACAGCAGCAACCATCTCCTCCGCCAGCTCCTGCACCCCTTCCGCAGCGAGTGGCCGCTCCTAGCCTCCGCTTGTCCCTGCCGGACAAATTTGATGGGGACTCTAGACTCTGCCGTGGATTTTTGTCTCAGTGTTCCCTGCATATGGAGATGTTGTCGGACTTGTTTCCTACAGAACGGTCTAAGGTGGCGTTCGTAGTGAGCCTTCTTTCTGGAAAGGCCTTGTCTTGGGCCACACCGCTCTGGGACCGCAATGATCCTGCCACAGCCACAGTCCAGTCCTTCTTCGCTGAAGTTCGGAGTGTCTTCGAGGAACCAGCCCGAGCTTCTTCTGCCGAGACTGCCCTGCTGAACCTGGTCCAGGGTAATTCTTCAGTGGGCGAGTACGCCATCCAATTTTGTACTCTTGCTTCCGAATTATCATGGAATAATGAGGCTCTCTGCGCGACCTTTAAAAAAGGCCTATCCAGTAGCATCAAGGATGTGCTGGCCGCACGAGAGATTCCTGCCAACCTGCAAGAACTTATCCATTTGGCCACCCGCATTGACATGCGTTTTTCTGAGAGACATCAAGAGCTCCGCCAGGAAAAAGACTTAGATCTCTGGGCACCTCTCCCACAGTCTCCGTTGCAATCTACGCCTGGGCCTCCCGCCGAGGAGGCCATGCAAGTGGATCGGTCTCGCCTGACCCAGGAAGAGAGGAATCGCCGTAGGGAAGAAAATCTTTGTCTGTACTGTGCCAGTACCGAGCATTTCTTGGTGGATTGCCCTATTCGTCCTCCACGTCTAGGAAACGCACGCACGCACCCAGCTCACGTGGGTGTGGCGTCTCTTGGTTCTAAGTCTGCTTCTCCACGTCTCACGGTGCCCGTGCGGATTTCTCCTTCAGCCAACTCCTCCCTCTCAGCCGTGGCCTGCTTGGACTCTGGTGCCTCTGGGAATTTTATTCTGGATTCTTTGGTAAATAAATTCCGCATCCCGGTGACCCGTCTCGTCAAGCCGCTCTACATTTCCGCGGTAAACGGAGTCAGGTTGGATTGCACCGTGCGTTACCGCACAGAACCCCTCCTGATGTGTATTGGACCCCATCACGAAGTCATTGAGTTCTTCGTCCTTCCCAATTGCACCTCTGAGGTCCTCCTCGGTCTGCCATGGCTCCGGCTTCATTCTCCCACCCTTGATTGGACCACCGGGGAGATCAAGAACTGGGACTCTGCCTGCCATAGGAAGTGCCTCTCCCCCCCTCCCAGTCCCGTCAGGCAAGCCTCAGTGCCTCCTCATGGCCCCCGTCCTGGTGTCACACTGCCCCCTGCCAGGCTTCGCCCTCTGCCCTCCCTCCCCATTCCCACTCCTGCTGTACTGCCTGCCGTTGAGGAAACCATCCATTCTTTCCCGGTGTCCTCATCCCAGGGGAGGCAGTTACCGGACAAAGAAAAGGGGAGACCTAAGGGGGGGGGTACTGTTACGCCTAGCGCTCCGGGTCCCCGCTCCTCCCCGGAGCGCTCACGACGTCTCTCTCCCCGCAGCGCCCCGGTCAGTCCCGCTGACCGGGAGCGCTGCACTGTCATGGCGGTCGGGGATGCGATTCTCACAGCGGGACGCGCCCGCTCGCGAATCGCATCCCAGGTCACTTACCCGTCCCGGTCCCCTGCTGTCATGTGCTGGCGCGCGCGGCTCCGCTCTCTAGGGCGCGCGCGCGCCAGCTCTCTGAGACTTAAAGGGCCAGTGCACCAATGATTGGTGCCTGGCCCAATTAGCTTAATTGGCTCCCACCTGCTCCCAGACTATATCTGATCACTGCCCCTGCACTCCCCTGCCGGATCTTGTTGCCTTAGTGCCTAGAGAAAGCGTTTACTGTGTTTGTCCATACTGTGTACTTGACCTCCTGCTATTGCCATATTGACTACGATCTTTGCTGCCTGCCCCGACCTTCTGCTACGTCCGACCTTGCTCCTGTCTACTTCCTTGTATCGCGCCTATCTTCAGCAGTCAGAGAGGTTGAGCCGTTGCTAGTGGATACGACCTGGTTGCTACCGCCGCTGCAAGACCATCCCGCTTTGCGGCGGGCTCTGGTGAATACCAGTAGTAACTTAGAACCGGTCCACTAGCACGGTCCACGCCATCCCTCTCTGGCACAGAGGATCCACCTCCTGCCAGCCGGCATCGTGACAACTATCCTCTAGATCACTACACATAATAGTATATTATTATACATACATGACTATCCTCTAGATCACTGCACATAATAGTATATTATTATACATACATGACTATCCTCTAGATCACTGCACATAATAGTATATTATTATACATACATGACTATCCTCTAGATCACTGCACATAATAGTATATTATTATATATACATGACTATCCTCCAGATCACTACACAAAATAGTATATTATTATATATACATGACTATCCTCTAGATCACTACACATAATAGTATATTATTATACATACATGACTATCCTCTAGATCACTGCACATAATAGTATATTATTATACATACATGACTATGCTCTAGATCACTACACATAATAGTATATTATTATACATACATGACTATCCTCTAGATCACTACACATAATAGTGTATTATTATACATACATGACTATCCTCTAGATCACTACACATAATAGTGTATTATTATATATACATGACTATCCTCTAGATCACTGCACATAATAGTATATTATTATACATACATGACTATCCTATAGATCACTACACATAATAGTATATTATTATACATACATGACTATCCTCTAGATCACTACACATAATAGCATATTATTATACATACATGACTATCCTCTAGATCACTACACATAATAGTATATTATTATACATACATGACTATCCTCTAGATCACTACACATAATAGTGTATTATTATACATACATGACTATCCTCTAGATCACTACACATAATAGTGTATTATTATACATACATGACTATCCTCTAGATCACTGCACATAATAGTGTATTATTATACATACATGACTATCCTCTAGATCACTGCACATAATAGTGTATCATTATATATACATGACTATCCTCTAGATCTCTACACATAATAGTATATTATCATACATACATGACTATCCTCTAGATCACTACACATAATAGTGTATTATCATACATACATGACTATCCTCCAGATCACTACACATAATAGTATATTATTATACATACATGACTATCCTCTAGATCACTGCACATAATAGTGTATTATTACACATACATGACTATCCTCTAGATCACTGCACATAATAGTATATTATTATACATACATGACTATCCTCTAGATCACTGCACATAATAGTATATTATTCTACATACATGACTATCCTCTAGATCACTGCACATAATAGTATATTATTATACATACATGACTATCCTCTAGATCACTGCACATAATAGTATATTATTCTACATACATGACTATCCTCTAGATCACTGCACATAATAGTATATTATTATACATACATGACTATCCTCCAGATCACTACACATAATAGTGCATTCTATTATTGGATGTGATTAGATAGTATTATATACATATGTGTATCTTATAGAAGGGGGCGCTATGTTTCCTTTCTTAGACCTCCGGGCAGGTATATGGAGCCTTATGGGAGAGTTTCCCCTTCGCACACATTTCCTGTGTATTACACGTGGAGCGGTCATGGCCAGAAGGTGTTTCCACCGGATCCGGTCAGTTCTGAGCCGTTATTCCGCTCTTGCAGCCTGAGGACTTTCACACTCTTTGATGTTGATTTTATTGCAGGTTTTGGTACCACAGCTCAGACGGGAGCCGCTCTATGAAGCAATAGAAGAACTGGAAGGTTTTCTGATCATTATACGGGGACAGGTTCTCTCTGATCATTATATGGGGGCAGGTTCTCTCTGATCATTACATGGGGGGGCAGGTTCTCTCTGATCATTATACGGGGACAGGTTCTCTCTGATCATTATATGGGGGCAGGTTCTCTCTGATCATTACATGGGGGGGCAGGTTCTCTCTGATCATTATACGGGGACAGGTTCTCTCTGATCATTATATGGTGACAGGTTCTCTCTGATCATTATATGGGAGGACAGGTTCTCTCTGATCATTATATGGGAGGACAGGTTCTCTCTGATCATTATATGGGGGACAGGTTCTCTCTGATCATTATATGGGTGACAGGTTCTCTCTGATCATTATATGGGGACAGGTTCTCTCTGATCATTATATGGGGGACAGGTTCTCTCTGATCATTATATGGGGACAGGTTCTCTCTGATCATTATATGGGAGGACAGGTTCTCTCTGATCATTATATGGCGGGACAGGTTCTCTCTGATCATTATATGGGAGGACAGGTTCTCTCTGATCATTATATGGGTTCTCTCTGATCATTATATGGGTGACAGGTTCTCTCTGATCATTATATGGGGACAGGTTCTCTCTGATCCTTATATGGGAGGACAGGTTCTCTCTGATCATTATATGGGGACAGGTTCTCTCTGATCATTATATGGGGGGGCAGGTTCTCTATGATCATTATATGGGAGGGCAGGTTCTCTCTGATCATTATATGGGAGGACAGGTTCTCTCTGATCATTATAGGGGAGGACAGGTTCTCTCTGATCATTATATGGGGACAGGTTCTCTCTGATCATTATATGGGGACAGGTTCTCTCTGATCATTATATGGGAGGGCGAGGGCAGGTTCTCTCTGATCATTATATGGGTGGACAGGTTCTCTCTGATCATTATATGGGAGGGCAGGTTCTCTCTGATCATTATATGGTGGACAGGTTCTCTCTGATCATTATATGGGAGGGCAGGTTCTCTCTGATCATTATATGGGGGACAGGTTCTCTCTGATCATTATATGGTGGACAGGTTCTCTCTGATCATTATATGGGAGGACATGTTCTCTCTGATCATTATATGGGGACAGGTTCTCTCTGATCATTATATGGCGGGACAGGTTCTCTCTGATCATTATATGGGAGGACAGGTTCTCTCTGATCATTATATGGGGACAGGTTCTCTCTGATCATTTTATGGGGGCAGGTTCTCTCTGATCATTATATGGGGGGGCAGGTTCTCTCTGATCATTATATGGGGACAGGTTCTCTCTGATCATTATATGGCGGGACAGGTTCTCTCTGATCATTATATGGGGGGGCAGGTTCTCTCTGATCATTATATGGGGGCAGGCAGGTTCTCTCTGATCATTCTATGGGGACAGGTTCTCTCTGATCATTATATGGTGACAGGTTCTCTCTGATCATTATATGGGGGCAGGTTCTCTCTGATCATTATATGGGGGACAGGTTCTCTCTGATCATTATATGGGAGGACAGGTTCTCTCTGATCATTATATGGGGACAGGTTCTCTCTGATCATTATATGGGTGACAGGTTCTCTCTGATCATTATATGGGAGGGCAGGGTCTCTCTGATCATTATATGGGGACAGGTTCTCTCTGATCATCATATGGTGGACAGGTTCTCTCTGATCATCATATGGTGGACAGGTTCTCTCTGATCATTATATGGGAGGACAGGTTCTCTCTGATCATTATATGGGTGGACAGGTTCTCTCTGATCATTATATGGGAGGACAGGTTCTCTCTGATCATTATATGGGGACAGGTTCTCTCTGATCATTATATGGGAGGACAGGTTCTCTCTGATCATTATATGGGAGAACAGGTTCTCTCTGATCATTATATGGGGACAGGTTCTCTCTGATCATTATATGGGGGACAGGTTCTCTCTGATCATTATATGGGGGGACAGGTTCTCTCTGATCATTATATGGGAGGACAGGTTCTCTCTGATCATTATATGGGGACAGGTTCTCTCTGATCATTATATGGGGGTAGGTTCTCTGATCATTATATGGTGACAGGTTCTCTCTGATCATTATATGGGAGGGCAGGTTCTCTCTGATCATTATATGGGAGGACAGGTTCTCTCTGATCATTATATGGGGACAGGTTCTCTCTGATCATTATATGGGAGGACAGGTTCTCTCTGATCATTATATGGGTGGACAGGTTCTCTCTGATCATTATATGGGAGGGCAGGTTCTCTCTGATCATTATATGGTGGACAGGTTCTCTCTGATCATTATATGGGAGGACAGGTTCTCTCTGATCATTATATGGGGGTAGGTTCTCTCTGATCATTATATGGGAGGACAGGTTCTCTCTGATCATTATATGGGGGACAGGTTCTCTCTGATCATTATATGGGAGGGCAGGTTCTCTCTGATCATTATATGGGGGACAGGTTCTCTCTGATCATTATATGGGGACAGGTTCTCTCTGATCATTATATGGCGGGACAGGTTCTCTCTGATCATTATATGGGAGGACAGGTTCTCTCTGATCATTATATGGGGACAAGTTCTCTCTGATCATTATATGGCGGGACAGGTTCTCTCTGATCATTATATGGGGGGGCAGGTTCTCTCTGATCATTATATGGGGACAAGTTCTCTCTGATCATTATATGGCGGGACAGGTTCTCTCTGATCATTATATGGGGGGGGCAGGTTCTCTCTGATCATTATATGGGGACAGGTTCTCTCTGATCATTCTATGGGGACAGGTTCTCTCTGATCATTATATGGTGACAGGTTCTCTCTGATCATTATATGGGGGCAGGTTCTCTCTGATCATTATATGGGGACAGGTTCTCTCTGATCATTATATGGGTGACAGGTTCTCTCTGATCATTATATGGGAGGGCAGGTTCTCTCTGATCATTATATGGGGACAGGTTCTCTCTGATCATCACATGGTGGACAGGTTCTCTCTGATCATTATATGGGAGGACAGGTTCTCTCTGATCATTATATGGGGACAGGTTCTCTCTGATCATTATATGGGAGGACAGGTTCTCTCTGATCATTATATGGGGACAGGTTCTCTCTGATCATTATTTGGGGGACAGGTTCTCTCTGATCATTATATGGGAGGACAGGTTCTCTCTGATCATTATATGGGGGGGCAGGTTCTCTCTGATCATTATTTGGGGGACAGGTTCTCTCTGATCATTATATGGGAGGGCAGGTTCTCTCTGATCATTATATGGTGGACAGGTTCTCTCTGATCATTATATGGGAGGACAGGTTCTCTCTGATCATTATATGGGGACAGGTTCTCTCTGATCATTATATGGGGACAGGTTCTCTCTGATCATTATATGGGAGGACAGGTTCTCTCTGATCATTATATGGGGACAGGTTCTCTCTGATCATTATATGGGGGTAGGTTCTCTCTGATCATTATATGGGGGACAGGTTCTCTCTGATCATTATATGGGGGCAGGTTCTCTCTGATCATTATATGGGGGTAGGTTCTCTCTGATCATTATATGGGGACAGGTTCTCTCTGATCATTATATGGGGACAGGTTCTCTCTGATCATTATATGGGAAGACAGGTTCTCTCTGATCATTATATGGGGACAGGTTCTCTCTGATCATTATATGGGGGTAGATTTTCTCTGATCATTATATGGGGGGACCGGTTCTCTCTGATCATTATATGGGAGGACAGGTTCTCGCTGATCATTATATGGTGACAGGTTCTCTCTGATCATTATATGGGAGGACAGGTTCTCTCTGACCATTATATGGGAGGACAGGTTCTCTCTGATCATTATATGGGAAGACAGGTTCTCTCTGATCATTATATGGGGACAGGTTCTCTCTGATCATTATATGGGAGGACAGGTTCTCTCTGACCATTATATGGGAGGACAGGTTCTCTCTGATCATTATATGGGGACAGGTTCTCTCTGATCATTATATGGGAGGACAGGTTCTCTCTGACCATTATATGGGAGGACAGGTTCTCTCTGATCATTATATGGTGACAGGTTCTCTCTGATCATTATATGGGAGGACAGGTTCTCTCTGATCATTATATGGGAAGACAGGTTCTCTCTGATCATTATATGGGAGGACAGGTTCTCTCTGATCATTATATGGGAGGACAGGTTCTCTCTGATCATTATATGGGGGTAGATTTTCTCTGATCATTATATGGGGGTAGGTTCTCTGATCATTATATGGTGACAGGTTCTCTCTGATCATTATATGGGAGGACAGGTTCTCTCTGATCATTATATGGAGGACAGGTTCTCTCTGATCATTATATGGGAGGACAGGTTCTCTCTGATCATTATATGGGAGGACAGGTTCTCTCTGATCATTATATGGGGGGACAGGCTCTCTCTGATCATTATATGGGTGACAGGTTCTCTCTGATCATTATATGGGGACAGGTTCTCTCTGATCATTATATGGAGGACAGGTTCTCTCTGATCATTATATGGGAGGACAGGTTCTTTCTGATCATTATATGGGTGACAGGTTCTCTCTGATCATTATATGGGAGGACAGGTTCTCTCTGATCATTATATGGGGACAGGTTCTCTCTGATCATTATATGGGGACAGGTTCTCTCTGAAAATTATATGGGAGGACAGGTTCTCTCTGATCATTATATGGGGACAGGTTCTCTCTGATCATTATATGGGGGGGCAGGTTCTCTCTGATCATTATATGGGAGGGCAGGTTCTCTCTGATCATTATATGGGGACAGGTTCTCTCTGATCATTATATGGGGGCAGGTTCTCTCTGATCATTATATGGGAGGGCAGGTTCTCTCTGATCATTATATGGGGACAAGTTCTCTCTGATCATTATATGGGAGGGCAGGTTCTCTCTGATCATTATATGGGAGGGCAGGTTCTCTCTGATCATTATATGGGGGACAGGTTCTCTCTGATCATTATATGGGAGGACAGGTTCTCTCTGATCATTATATGGGGACAAGTTCTCTCTGATCATTATATGGGAGGGCAGGTTCTCTCTGATCATTATATGGGGACAAGTTCTCTCTGATCATTACATGGGAGGGCAGGTTCTCTCTGATCATTATATGGGTGGACAGGTTCTCTCTGATCATTATATGGGAGGGCAGGTTCTCTCTGATCATTATATGGGTGGACAGGTTCTCTCTGATCATTATATGGGAGGGCAGGTTCTCTCTGATCATTATATGGTGGACAGGTTCTCTCTGATCATTATATGGGAGGGCAGGTTCTCTCTGATCATTATATGGGGGACAGGTTCTCTCTGATCATTATATGGGAGGACAGGTTCTCTCTGATCATTATATGGTGGACAGGTTCTCTCTGATCATTATATGGGAGGACAGGTTCTCTCTGATCATTATATGGGGACAGGTTCTCTCTGATCATTATATGGCGGGACAGGTTCTCTCTGATCATTATATGGGGACAGGTTCTCTCTGATCATTATATGGGGACAGGTTCTCTCTGATCATTATATGGGGACAGGTTCTCTCTGATCATTTTATGGGGGCAGGTTCTCTCTGATCATTATATGGGGGGGCAGGTTCTCTCTGATCATTATATGGGGACAGGTTCTCTCTGATCATTATATGGCGGGACAGGTTCTCTCTGATCATTATATGGGGGGGCAGGTTCTCTCTGATCATTATATGGGGGCAGGCAGGTTCTCTCTGATCATTCTATGGGTGACAGGTTCTCTCTGATCATTATATGGGGACAGGTTCTCTCTGATCATTATATGGGTGACAGGTTCTCTCTGATCATTATATGGGAGGGCAGGTTCTCTCTGATCATTATTTGGGGACAGGTTCTCTCTGATCATTATATGGGAGGACAGGTTCTCTCTGATCATTATATGAGGACAGGTTCTCTCTGATCATTATATGGGAGGACAGGTTCTCTCTGATCATTATATGGGGACAGGTTCTCTCTGATCATTATATGGGAGGACAGGTTCTCTCTGATCATTATATGGGAGGACAGGTTCTCTCTGATCATTATATGGGGACAGGTTCTCTCTGATCATTATATGGGGGACAGGTTCTCTCTGATCATTATATGGGGGGACAGGTTCTCTGATCATTATATGGGAGGACAGGTTCTCTCTGATCATTATATGGGAGGACAGGTTCTCTCTGATCATTATATGGGGGGGCAGGTTCTCTCTGATCATTATATGGGAGGGCAGGTTCTCTCTGATCATTATATGGGGGGGCAGGTTCTCTCTGATCATTATATGGGGGCAGGTTCTCTCTGATCATTATATGGGTGACAGGTTCTCTCTGATCATTATATGGTGACAGGTTCTCTCTGATCATTATATGGGTGGACAGGTTCTCTCTGATCATTATATGGGAGGGCAGGTTCTCTCTGATCATTATATGGTGGACAGGTTCTCTCTGATCATTATATGGGAGGGCAGGTTCTCTCTGATCATTATATGGTGGACAGGTTCTCTCTGATCATTATATGGGAGGACAGGTTCTCTCTGATCATTATATGGGGACAGGTTCTCTCTGATCATTATATGGCGGGACAGGTTCTCTCTGATCATTCTATGGGAGGACAGGCTCTCTCTGATCATTATATGGGGGGGCAGGTTCTCTCTGATCATTATATGGGGACAGGTTCTCTCTGATCATTATATGGGGACAGGTTCTCTCTGATCATTATATGGGGACAGGTTCTCTCTGATCATTATATGGTGACAGGTTCTCTCTGATCATTATATGGGGGGGCAGGTTCTCTCTGATCATTATATGGGGGCAGGCAGGTTCTCTCTGATCATTCTATGGGGACAGGTTCTCTCTGATCATTATATGGTGACAGGTTCTCTCTGATCATTATATGGGGGCAGGTTCTCTCTGATCATTATATGGGTGACAGGTTCTCTCTGATCATTATATGGGGACAGGTTCTCTCTGATCATTATATGGGTGACAGGTTCTCTCTGATCATTATATGGGAGGGCAGGTTCTCTCTGATCATTATATGGGGACAGGTTCTCTCTGATCATTATATGGGAGGACAGGTTCTCTCTGATCATTATATGGGAGGACAGGTTCTCTCTGATCATTATATGGGTGACAGGTTCTCTCTGATCATTATATGGGAGGGCAGGTTCTCTCTGATCATTATATGGGAGGACAGGTTCTCTCTGATCATTATATGGGGACAGGTTCTCTCTGATCATTATATGGTGGACAGGTTCTCTCTGATCATTATATGGTGACAGGTTCTCTCTGATCATTATATGGGGACAGGTTCTCTCTGATCATTATATGGTGGACAGGTTCTCTCTGATCATTATATGGGTGACAGGTTCTCTCTGATCATTATATGGGAGGACAGGTTCTCTCTGATCATTATATGGGGACAGGTTCTCTCTGATCATTATATGGTGGACAGGTTCTCTCTGATCATTATATGGGAGGACAGGTTCTCTCTGATCATTATATGGGAGGACAGGTTCTCTCTGATCATTATATGGGAGGACAGGTTCTCTCTGATCATTATATGGGAGGACAGGTTCTCTCTGACCATTATATGGGGGACAGGTTCTCTCTGATCATTATATGGGGGTAGATTTTCTCTGATCATTATATGGGGGTAGGTTCTCCGATCATTATATGGTGACAGGTTCTCTCTGATCATTATATGGGAGGACAGGTTCTCTCTGATCATTATATGGGGGTAGGTTCTCTCTGATCATTATATGGGGACAGGTTCTCTCTGATCATTATATGGGGACAGGTTCTCTCTGATCATTATATGGGGGGACAGGTTCTCTCTGATCATTATATGGGGGAGCAGGTTCTCTCTGATCATTATATGGGGGGACAGGTTCTCTCTGATCATTATATGGGGGTAGATTTTCTCTGATCATTATATGGTGACAGGTTCTCTCTGATCATTATATGGGAGGACAGGTTCTCTCTGATCATTATATGGGGGGGCAGGTTCTCTCTGATCATTATATGGGGGGGGCAGGTTCTCTCTGATCATTCTATGGGGACAGGTTCTCTCTGATCATTATATGGTGACAGGTTCTCTCTGATCATTATATGGGAGGACAGGTTCTCTCTGATCATTGTATGGGTGACAGGTTCTCTCTGATCATTATATGGGGGACAGGTTCTCTCTGATCATTATATGGGGGTAGATTTTCTCTGATCATTATATGGGGGTAGATTTTCTCTGATCATTATATGGGTGACAGGTTCTCTCTGATCATTATATGGGGGGGTCAGGTTCTCTCTGATCATTATATGGGGGGACAGGTTCTCTCTGATCATTATATGGGAGGACAGGTTCTCTCTGATCATTATATGGATGACAGGTTCTCTCTGATCATTATATGGGGACAGATTCTCTCTGATCATTATATGGGGTGACAGGTTCTCTCTGATCATTATATGGGGGGACAGGTTCTCTCTGATCATTATATGGGGGGACAGGTTCTCTCTGATCATTATATGGTGGGACAGGCTCTCTCTGATCATTATAAGGGGACAGGTTCTCTCTGATCATTATATGGGAGGACAGGTTCTCTCTGATCATTATATGGGAGGGCAGGTTCTCTCTGATCATTATATGGGGGGACAGGTTCTCTCTGATCATTATATGGGAGGACAGGTTCTCTCTGATCATTATATGGGGGTAGGTTCTCTCTGATCATTATATGGGAGGGCAGGTTCTCTCTGATCATTATATGGGAGGGCAGGTTCTCTCTGATCATTATATGGGGGACAGGTTCTCTCTGATCATTATATGGTGGACAGGTTCTCTCTGATCATTATATGGGAGGACAGGTTCTCTCTGATCATTATATGGGGTGACAGGTTCTCTCTGATCATTATATGGGAGGACAGGTTCTCTCTGACCATTATATGGGAGGGCAGGTTCTCTCTGATCATTATATGGGAGGGCAGGTTCTCTCTGATCATTATATGGGAGGACAGGTTCTCTCTGACCATTATATGGGAGGACAGGTTCTCTCTGATCATTATATGGGGACAGGTTCTCTCTGATCATTATATGGGAGGACAGGTTCTCTCTGACCATTATATGGGAGGACAGGTTCTCTCTGATCATTATATGGGAAGACAGGTTCTCTCTGATCATTATATGGGAGGACAGGTTCTCTCTGATCATTATATGGGAAGACAGGTTCTCTCTGATCATTATATGGGAGGACAGGTTCTCTCTGATCATTATATGGAGGACAGGTTCTCTCTGATCATTATATGGGAGGACAGGTTCTCTCTGATCATTATATGGGAGGACAGGTTCTCTCTGATCATTATATGGGGGGACAGGCTCTCTCTGATCATTATATGGGTGACAGGTTCTCTCTGATCATTATATGGGGACAGGTTCTCTCTGATCATTATATGGAGGACAGGTTCTCTCTGATCATTATATGGGAGGACAGGTTCTTTCTGATCATTATATGGGTGACAGGTTCTCTCTGATCATTATATGGGAGGACAGGTTCTCTCTGATCATTATATGGGGACAGGTTCTCTCTGATCATTATATGGGGACAGGTTCTCTCTGAAAATTATATGGGAGGACAGGTTCTCTCTGATCATTATATGGGGGACAGGCTCTCTCTGATCATTATATGGGGGACAGGTTCTCTCTGATCATTATATGGGGACAGGTTCTCTCTGATCATTATATGGGGGGGCAGGTTCTCTCTGATCATTATATGGGAGGGCAGGTTCTCTCTGATCATTATATGGGGACAGGTTCTCTCTGATCATTATATGGGGGCAGGTTCTCTCTGATCATTATATGGGAGGGCAGGTTCTCTCTGATCATTATATGGGTGGACAGGTTCTCTCTGATCATTATATGGGAGGACAGGTTCTCTCTGATCATTATATGGGGACAAGTTCTCTCTGATCATTATATGGGAGGGCAGGTTCTCTCTGATCATTATATGGTGGACAGGTTCTCTCTGATCATTATATGGGAGGGCAGGTTCTCTCTGATCATTATATGGGGGACAGGTTCTCTCTGATCATTATATGGGAGGACAGGTTCTCTCTGATCATTATATGGGGACAAGTTCTCTCTGATCATTATATGGGAGGGCAGGTTCTCTCTGATCATTATATGGGGACAAGTTCTCTCTGATCATTACATGGGAGGGCAGGTTCTCTCTGATCATTATATGGGTGGACAGGTTCTCTCTGATCATTATATGGGAGGGCAGGTTCTCTCTGATCATTATATGGGTGGACAGGTTCTCTCTGATCATTATATGGGAGGGCAGGTTCTCTCTGATCATTATATGGTGGACAGGTTCTCTCTGATCATTATATGGGAGGGCAGGTTCTCTCTGATCATTATATGGGGGACAGGTTCTCTCTGATCATTATATGGGAGGACAGGTTCTCTCTGATCATTATATGGTGGACAGGTTCTCTCTGATCATTATATGGGAGGACAGGTTCTCTCTGATCATTATATGGGGACAGGTTCTCTCTGATCATTATATGGCGGGACAGGTTCTCTCTGATCATTATATGGGGACAGGTTCTCTCTGATCATTATATGGGGACAGGTTCTCTCTGATCATTATATGGGGACAGGTTCTCTCTGATCATTTTATGGGGGCAGGTTCTCTCTGATCATTATATGGGGGGGCAGGTTCTCTCTGATCATTATATGGGGACAGGTTCTCTCTGATCATTATATGGCGGGACAGGTTCTCTCTGATCATTATATGGGGGGGCAGGTTCTCTCTGATCATTATATGGGGGCAGGTTCTCTCTGATCATTATATGGGGGCAGGTTCTCTCTGATCATTCTATGGGTGACAGGTTCTCTCTGATCATTATATGGGGACAGGTTCTCTCTGATCATTATATGGGTGAAAGGTTCTCTCTGATCATTATATGGGAGGGCAGGTTCTCTCTGATCATTATATGGGGACAGGTTCTCTCTGATCATTATATGGGAGGACAGGTTCTCTCTGATCATTATATGAGGACAGGTTCTCTCTGATCATTATATGGGAGGACAGGTTCTCTCTGATCATTATATGGGGACAGGTTCTCTCTGATCATTATATGGGAGGACAGGTTCTCTCTGATCATTATATGGGAGGACAGGTTCTCTCTGATCATTATATGGGGACAGGTTCTCTCTGATCATTATATGGGGGGACAGGTTCTCTGATCATTATATGGGAGGACAGGTTCTCTCTGATCATTATATGGGAGGGCAGGTTCTCTCTGATCATTATATGGGGGGGCAGGTTCTCTCTGATCATTATATGGGGGCAGGTTCTCTCTGATCATTATATGGGTGACAGGTTCTCTCTGATCATTATATGGGTGGACAGGTTCTCTCTGATCATTATATGGGAGGGCAGGTTCTCTCTGATCATTATATGGTGGACAGGTTCTCTCTGATCATTATATGGGAGGGCAGGTTCTCTCTGATCATTATATGGTGGACAGGTTCTCTCTGATCATTATATGGGAGGACAGGTTCTCTCTGATCATTATATGGGGACAGGTTCTCTCTGATCATTATATGGCGGGACAGGTTCTCTCTGATCATTCTATGGGAGGACAGGCTCTCTCTGATCATTATATGGGGGGGCAGGTTCTCTCTGATCATTATATGGGGACAGGTTCTCTCTGATCATTATATGGGGACAGGTTCTCTCTGATCATTAAATGGGGACAGGTTCTCTCTGATCATTATATGGTGACAGGCTCTCTCTGATCATTATATGGGGGGGCAGGTTCTCTCTGATCATTATATGGGGGCAGGCAGGTTCTCTCTGATCATTCTATGGGGACAGGTTCTCTCTGATCATTATATGGTGACAGGTTCTCTCTGATCATTATATGGGGGCAGGTTCTCTCTGATCATTATATGGGTGACAGGTTCTCTCTGATCATTATATGGGGACAGGTTCTCTCTGATCATTATATGGGTGACAGGTTCTCTCTGATCATTATATGGGAGGACAGGTTCTCTCTGATCATTATATGGGAGGACAGGTTCTCTCTGATCATTATATGAGGACAGGTTCTCTCTGATCATTATATGGGAGGACAGGTTCTCTCTGATCATTATATGGGGACAGGTTCTCTCTGATCATTATATGGGAGGACAGGTTCTCTCTGATCATTATATGGGAGGACAGGTTCTCTCTGATCATTATATGGGGACAGGTTCTCTCTGATCATTATATGGGGGACAGGTTCTCTCTGATCATTATATGGGGGGACAGGTTCTCTGATCATTATATGGGAGGACAGGTTCTCTCTGATCATTATATGGGAGGACAGGTTCTCTCTGATCATTATATGGGGGGGCAGGTTCTCTCTGATCATTATATGGGAGGGCAGGTTCTCTCTGATCATTATATGGGGGGGCAGGTTCTCTCTGATCATTATATGGGGGCAGGTTCTCTCTGATCATTATATGGGTGACAGGTTCTCTCTGATCATTATATGGTGACAGGTTCTCTCTGATCATTATATGGGTGGACAGGTTCTCTCTGATCATTATATGGGAGGGCAGGTTCTCTCTGATCATTATATGGTGGACAGGTTCTCTCTGATCATTATATGGGAGGGCAGGTTCTCTCTGATCATTATATGGTGGACAGGTTCTCTCTGATCATTATATGGGAGGACAGGTTCTCTCTGATCATTATATGGGGACAGGTTCTCTCTGATCATTATATGGCGGGACAGGTTCTCTCTGATCATTCTATGGGAGGACAGGCTCTCTCTGATCATTATATGGGGGGGCAGGTTCTCTCTGATCATTATATGGGGACAGGTTCTCTCTGATCATTATATGGGGACAGGTTCTCTCTGATCATTATATGGGGACAGGTTCTCTCTGATCATTATATGGTGACAGGCTCTCTCTGATCATTATATGGGGGGGCAGGTTCTCTCTGATCATTATATGGGGGCAGGCAGGTTCTCTCTGATCATTCTATGGGGACAGGTTCTCTCTGATCATTATATGGTGACAGGTTCTCTCTGATCATTATATGGGGGCAGGTTCTCTCTGATCATTATATGGGTGACAGGTTCTCTCTGATCATTATATGGGAGGGCAGGTTCTCTCTGATCATTGTATGGGAGGGCAGGTTCTCTCTGATCATTATATGGGTGACAGGTTCTCTCTGATCATTATATGGGAGGACAGGTTCTCTCTGATCATTATATGGGAGGGCAGGTTCTCTCTGATCATTATATGGGGACAGGTTCTCTCTGATCATTATATGGGAGGACAGGTTCTCTCTGATCATTATATGGGAGGACAGGTTCTCTCTGATCATTATATGGGTGACAGGTTCTCTCTGATCATTATATGGGGACAGGTTCTCTCTGATCATTATATGGGAGGACAGGTTCTCTCTGATCATTATATGGGGACAGGTTCTCTCTGATCATTATATGGGGACAGGTTCTCTCTGATCATTATATGGTGGACAGGTTCTCTCTGATCATTATATGGTGACAGGTTCTCTCTGATCATTATATGGGGACAGGTTCTCTCTGATCATTATATGGTGGACAGGTTCTCTCTGATCATTCTATGGGGACAGGTTCTCTCTGATCATTATATGGTGACAGGTTCTCTCTGATCATTATATGGGGACAGGTTCTCTCTGATCATTATATGGTGACAGGTTCTCTCTGATCATTATATGGGGACAGGTTCTCTCTGATCATTATATGGGAGGACAGGTTCTCTCTGATCATTATATGGGGACAGGTTCTCTCTGATCATTATATGGGGGTAGGTTCTCTGATCATTATATGGTGACAGGTTCTCTCTGATCATTATATGGGAGGGCAGGTTCTCTCTGATCATTATATGGGAGGACAGGTTCTCTCTGATCATTATATGGGGACAGGTTCTCTCTGATCATTATATGGGAGGACAGGTTCTCTCTGATCATTATATGGGTGGACAGGTTCTCTCTGATCATTATATGGGAGGGCAGGTTCTCTCTGATCATTATATGGTGGACAGGTTCTCTCTGATCATTATATGGGAGGACAGGTTCTCTCTGATCATTATATGGGGGTAGGTTCTCTCTGATCATTATATGGGAGGACAGGTTCTCTCTGATCATTATATGGGGGACAGGTTCTCTCTGATCATTATATGGGAGGGCAGGTTCTCTCTGATCATTATATGGGGGACAGGTTCTCTCTGATCATTATATGGGGACAGGTTCTCTCTGATCATTATATGGCGGGACAGGTTCTCTCTGATCATTATATGGGAGGACAGGTTCTCTCTGATCATTATATGGGGACAAGTTCTCTCTGATCATTATATGGCGGGACAGGTTCTCTCTGATCATTATATGGGGGGGCAGGTTCTCTCTGATCATTATATGGGGACAAGTTCTCTCTGATCATTATATGGCGGGACAGGTTCTCTCTGATCATTATATGGGGGGGGCAGGTTCTCTCTGATCATTATATGGGGACAGGTTCTCTCTGATCATTCTATGGGGACAGGTTCTCTCTGATCATTATATGGTGACAGGTTCTCTCTGATCATTATATGGGGGCAGGTTCTCTCTGATCATTATATGGGGACAGGTTCTCTCTGATCATTATATGGGTGACAGGTTCTCTCTGATCATTATATGGGAGGGCAGGTTCTCTCTGATCATTATATGGGGACAGGTTCTCTCTGATCATCACATGGTGGACAGGTTCTCTCTGATCATTATATGGGAGGACAGGTTCTCTCTGATCATTATATGGGGACAGGTTCTCTCTGATCATTATATGGGAGGACAGGTTCTCTCTGATCATTATATGGGGACAGGTTCTCTCTGATCATTATTTGGGGGACAGGTTCTCTCTGATCATTATATGGGAGGACAGGTTCTCTCTGATCATTATATGGGGGGGCAGGTTCTCTCTGATCATTATTTGGGGGACAGGTTCTCTCTGATCATTATATGGGAGGGCAGGTTCTCTCTGATCATTATATGGTGGACAGGTTCTCTCTGATCATTATATGGGAGGACAGGTTCTCTCTGATCATTATATGGGGACAGGTTCTCTCTGATCATTATATGGGGACAGGTTCTCTCTGATCATTATATGGGAGGACAGGTTCTCTCTGATCATTATATGGGGACAGGTTCTCTCTGATCATTATATGGGGGTAGGTTCTCTCTGATCATTATATGGGGGACAGGTTCTCTCTGATCATTATATGGGGGCAGGTTCTCTCTGATCATTATATGGGGGTAGGTTCTCTCTGATCATTATATGGGGACAGGTTCTCTCTGATCATTATATGGGGACAGGTTCTCTCTGATCATTATATGGGAAGACAGGTTCTCTCTGATCATTATATGGGGACAGGTTCTCTCTGATCATTATATGGGGGTAGATTTTCTCTGATCATTATATGGGGGGACAGGTTCTCTCTGATCATTATATGGGAGGACAGGTTCTCGCTGATCATTATATGGTGACAGGTTCTCTCTGATCATTATATGGGAGGACAGGTTCTCTCTGACCATTATATGGGAGGACAGGTTCTCTCTGATCATTATATGGGAAGACAGGTTCTCTCTGATCATTATATGGGGACAGGTTCTCTCTGATCATTATATGGGAGGACAGGTTCTCTCTGACCATTATATGGGAGGACAGGTTCTCTCTGATCATTATATGGGGACAGGTTCTCTCTGATCATTATATGGGAGGACAGGTTCTCTCTGACCATTATATGGGAGGACAGGTTCTCTCTGATCATTATATGGTGACAGGTTCTCTCTGATCATTATATGGGAGGACAGGTTCTCTCTGATCATTATATGGGAAGACAGGTTCTCTCTGATCATTATATGGGAGGACAGGTTCTCTCTGATCATTATATGGGAGGACAGGTTCTCTCTGATCATTATATGGGGGTAGATTTTCTCTGATCATTATATGGGGGTAGGTTCTCTGATCATTATATGGTGACAGGTTCTCTCTGATCATTATATGGGAGGACAGGTTCTCTCTGATCATTATATGGAGGACAGGTTCTCTCTGATCATTATATGGGAGGACAGGTTCTCTCTGATCATTATATGGGAGGACAGGTTCTCTCTGATCATTATATGGGGGGACAGGCTCTCTCTGATCATTATATGGGTGACAGGTTCTCTCTGATCATTATATGGGGACAGGTTCTCTCTGATCATTATATGGAGGACAGGTTCTCTCTGATCATTATATGGGAGGACAGGTTCTTTCTGATCATTATATGGGTGACAGGTTCTCTCTGATCATTATATGGGAGGACAGGTTCTCTCTGATCATTATATGGGGGACAGGTTCTCTCTGATCATTATATGGGGGTAGATTTTCTCTGATCATTATATGGGGGTAGGTTCTCCGATCATTATATGGGAGGACAGGTTCTCTCTGATCATTATATGGGAGGACAGGTTCTCTCTGATCATTATATGGTGACAGGTTCTCTCTGATCATTATATGGGGGGACAGGTTCTCTCTGATCATTATATGGGGGAGCAGGTTCTCTCTGATCATTATATGGGGGGACAGGTTCTCTCTGATCATTATATGGGAGGACAGGTTCTCTCTGATCATTATATGGTGGACAGGTTCTCTCTGACCATTATATGGGGGACAGGTTCTCTCTGATCATTATATGGGGGTAGATTTTCTCTGATCATTATATGGGGGTAGGTTCTCCGATCATTATATGGGAGGACAGGTTCTCTCTGATCATTATATGGGAGGACAGGTTCTCTCTGATCATTATATGGTGACAGGTTCTCTCTGATCATTATATGGGAGGACAGGTTCTCTCTGATCATTATATGGGGGTAGGTTCTCTCTGATCATTATATGGGGACAGGTTCTCTCTGATCATTATATGGTGACAGGTTCTCTCTGATCATTATATGGGGGGACAGGTTCTCTCTGATCATTATATGGGGGAGCAGGTTCTCTCTGATCATTATATGGGGGGACAGGTTCTCTCTGATCATTATATGGGGGTAGATTTTCTCTGATCATTATATGGTGACAGGTTCTCTCTGATCATTATATGGGAGGACAGGTTCTCTCTGATCATTATATGGGGGGGCAGGTTCTCTCTGATCATTATATGGGGGGGGCAGGTTCTCTCTGATCATTCTATGGGGACAGGTTCTCTCTGATCATTATATGGTGACAGGTTCTCTCTGATCATTATATGGTGGACAGGTTCTCTCTGATCATTGTATGGGTGACAGGTTCTCTCTGATCATTATATGGGGGACAGGTTCTCTCTGATCATTATATGGGGGGGTCAGGTTCTCTCTGATCATTATATGGGGGGACAGGTTCTCTCTGATCATTATATGGGAGGACAGGTTCTCTCTGATCATTATATGGATGACAGGTTCTCTCTGATCATTATATGGGGACAGATTCTCTCTGATCATTATATGGGGTGACAGGTTCTCTCTGATCATTATATGGGGGGACAGGTTCTCTCTGATCATTATATGGGGGGACAGGTTCTCTCTGATCATTATATGGTGGGACAGGTTCTCTCTGATCATTATATGGGAGGACAGGTTCTCTCTGATCATTATATGGGAGGGCAGGTTCTCTCTGATCATTATATGGGGGGACAGGTTCTCTCTGATCATTATATGGTGGGACAGGTTCTCTCTGATCATTATATGGGAGGGCAGGTTCTCTCTGATCATTATATGGGAGGGCAGGTTCTCTCTGATCATTATATGGGAGGGCAGGTTCTCTCTGATCATTATATGGGAGGGCAGGTTCTCTCTGATCATTATATGGGGGGACAGGTTCTCTCTGATCATTATATGGGGGGACAGGTTCTCTCTGATCATTATATGGGGACAGGTTCTCTCTGATCATTATATGGGGGACAGGTTCTCTCTGATCATTATATGGGGGGACAGGTTCTCTCTGATCATTATATGGGGACAGGTTCTCTCTGATCATTATATGGGGGACAGGTTCTCTCTGATCATTATATGGGGGTAGGTTCTATTGATCATTATATGGGGGACAGGTTCTCTCTGATCATTATATGGGGAGAGGTTCTGTCTGATCATTATATGGGGGCAGGTTCTCTCTGATCATTATATGGAGGGGACAGGTTCTCTCTGATCATTATATGGGGACAGGTTCTCTCTGATCATTATATGAGAGGACAGGTTCTCTCTGATCAATATATGGGGACAGGTTCTCTCTGATCATTATATGGGTGGACAGGTTCTCTCTGATCATTATATGGGAGGACAGGTTCTCTCTGATCATTATATGGGGACAGGTTCTCTCTGATCATTATATGGGGACAGGTTCTCTCTGATCATTATATGGGGGGACAGGTTCTCTCTGATCATTATATGGGGGAGAGGATCTCTCTGATCATTATATGGGGGTAGGTTCTCTCTGATCATTATATGGTGACAGGTTCTCTCTGATCATTATATGGGGGTAGGTTCTCTCTGATCATTATATGGGGGCAGGTTCTCTCTGATCATTATATGGTGGAACAGGTTCTCTCTGATCATTATATGGGGGACAGGTTCTCTCTGATCATTATATGGGGGTAGGTTCTCTCTGATCATTATATGGTGACAGGTTCTCTCTGATCATTATATGGTGGAACAGGTTCTCTCTGATCATTATATGGGGGGGGCAGGTTCTCTCTGATCATTATATGGGGTAGATTTTCTCTGATCATTATATGGTGACAGGTTCTCTCTGATCATTATATGGGGGCAGGTTCTCTCTGATCATTATATGGGGGGACAGGTTCTCTCTGATCATTATATGGGAGGACAGGTTCTCTCTGATCATTATATGGGGACAGGTTCTCTCTGATCGTTATATGGGAGGGCAGCTTCTCTCTGATCATTGTATGGGAGGACAGGTTCTCTCTGATCATTATATGGGAGGACAGGTTCTCTCTGATCATTATATGGGGACAGGTTCTCTCTGATCATTATATGGTGGGACAGGTTCTCTCTGATCATTATATGGGGGCAGGTTCTCTCTGATCATTATATGGGGGTAGGTTCTCTCTGATCATTATATGGGGGACAGGTTCTCTCTGATCATTATATGGGGGCAGGTTCTCTCTGATCATTATATGGGGGTAGGTTCTCTCTGATCATTATATGGGGACAGGTTCTCTCTGATCATTATATGGGGACAGGTTCTCTCTGATCATTATATGGGAAGACAGGTTCTCTCTGATCATTATATGGGGACAGGTTCTCTCTGATCATTATATGGGGGTAGATTTTCTCTGATCATTATATGGGGGTAGGTTCTCTCTGACCATTATATGGGAAGACAGGTTCTCTCTGACCATTATATGGGAAGACAGGTTCTCTCTGATCATTATATGGGAGGACAGGTTCTCTCTGATCATTATATGGGTGGACAGGTTCTCTCTGATCATTATATGGGGGCAGGTTCTCTCTGATCATTATATGGGAGGGCAGGTTCTCTCTGACCATTATATGGGAAGACAGGTTCTCTCTGATCATTATATGGGGACAGGTTCTCTCTGATCATTATATGGGAGGACAGGTTCTCTCTGATCATTATATGGGAGGACAGGTTCTCTCTGACCATTATATGGGAGGACAGGTTCTCTCTGACCATTATATGGGAGGACAGGTTCTCTCTGATCATTATATGGGTGGACAGGTTCTCTCTGATCATTATATGGGAGGACAGGTTCTCTCTGATCATTATATGGGTGGACAGGTTCTCTCTGATCATTATATGGGGGCAGGTTCTCTCTGATCATTATATGGGAGGACAGGTTCTCTCTGATCATTATATGGGTGGACAGGTTCTCTCTGATCATTATATGGGGGCAGGTTCTCTCTGATCATTATATGGGAGGACAGGTTCTCTCTGATCATTATATGGGTGGACAGGTTCTCTCTGATCATTATACGGGGACAGGTTCTCTCTGATCATTATATGGGGGAGCAGGTTCTCTCTGATCATTATATGGGAGGACAGGTTCTCTCTGATCATTATATGGAGGACAGGTTCTCTCTGATCATTATATGGGAGGACAGGTTCTCTCTGATCATTATATGGGTGACAGGTTCTCTCTGACCATTATATGGGAGGACAGGTTCTCTCTGACCATTATATGGGAGGACAGGTTCTCTCTGATCATTATATGGTGGGACAGGTTCTCTCTGATCATTATATGGGGGTAGATTTTCTCTGATCATTATATGGGGGGACAGGTTCTCTCTGATCATTATATGGGAGGACAGGTTCTCTCTGATCATTATATGGTGACAGGTTCTCTCTGATCATTATATGGGAGGACAGGTTCTCTCTGATCATTATATGGAGGACAGGTTCTCTCTGATCATTATATGGGAGGACAGGTTCTCTCTGATCATTATATGGGAGGACAGGTTCTCTCTGATCATTATATGGGAGGACAGGTTCTCTCTGATCATTATATGGGGACAGGTTCTCTCTGATCATTATATGGGAGGACAGGTTCTCTCTGATCATTATATGGGAGGACAGGCTCTCTCTGATCATTATATGGGTGACAGGTTCTCTCTGATCATTATATGGGGACAGGTTCTCTCTGATCATTATATGGAGGACAGGTTCTCTCTGATCATTATATGGGTGACAGGTTCTCTCTGATCATTATATGGGTGACAGGTTCTCTCTGATCATTATATGGGGACAGGTTCTCTCTGATCATTATATGGGGACAGGTTCTCTCTGATCATTATATGGGAGGACAGGTTCTCTCTGATCATTATATGGGGACAGGTTCTCTCTGATCATTATATGGGGGGCAGGTTCTCTCTGATCATTATATGGGAGGGCAGGTTCTCTCTGATCATTATATGGGGACAGGTTCTCTCTGATCATTATATGGGGACAAGTTCTCTCTGATCATTATATGGGGGTAGGTTCTCTCTGATCATTATATGGGGACAGGTTCTCTCTGATCATTATATGGGGACAGGTTCTCTCTGATCATTATATGGGAATACAGGTTCTCTCTGATCATTATATGGGGACAGGTTCTCTCTGATCATTATATGGGGGTAGATTTTCTCTGATCATTATATGGGGGTAGGTTCTCTCTGACCATTATATGGGAAGACAGGTTCTCTCTGACCATTATATGGGAAGACAGGTTCTCTCTGATCATTATATGGGAGGACAGGCTCTCTCTGATCATTATATGGGAGGACAGGTTCTCTCTGATCATTATATGGGTGGACAGGTTCTCTCTGATCATTATATGGGGGCAGGTTCTCTCTGATCATTATATGGGAGGACAGGTTCTTTCTGATCATTATATGGAGGACAGGTTCTCTCTGATCATTATATGGGAGGACAGGTTCTCTCTGATCATTATATGGGGACAGTTTCTCTCTGATCATTATATGGGAGGACAGGTTCTTTCTGATCATTATATGGAGGACAGGTTCTCTCTGATCATTATATGGGAGGACAGGTTCTCTCTGATCATTATATGGGGGACAGGTTCTCTCTGATCATTATATGGGAGGACAGGTTCTCTCTGATCATTATATGGGGACAGGTTCTCTCTGACCATTATATGGGAAGACAGGTTCTCTCTGATCATTATATGGGGACAGGTTCTCTCTGACCATTATATGGGAGGGCAGGTTCTCTCTGACCATTATATGGGAAGACAGGTTCTCTCTGATCATTATATGGGAGGACAGGTTCTCTCTGATCATTATATGGGGGTAGATTTTCTCTGATCATTATATGGGGGTAGGTTCTCTGATCATTATATGGTGACAGGTTCTCTCTGATCATTATATGGGAGGACAGGTTCTCTCTGATCATTATATGGAGGACAGGTTCTCTCTGATCATTATATGGGAGGACAGGTTCTCTCTGATCATTATATGGGAGGACAGGTTCTCTCTGATCATTATATGGGAGGACAGGTTCTCTCTGATCATTATATGGGAGGACAGGTTCTCTCTGATCATTATATGGGAGGACAGGTTCTCTCTGATCATTATATGGGAGGACAGGTTCTCTCTGATCATTATATGGGGACAGGTTCTCTCTGATCATTATATGGGTGACAGGTTCTCTCTGATCATTATATGGGGACAGGTTCTCTCTGATCATTATATGGGGACAGGTTCTCTCTGATCATTATATGGGAGGACAGGTTCTCTCTGATCATTATATGGGGACAGGTTCTCTCTGATCATTATATGGGGGGGCAGGTTCTCTCTGATCATTATATGTGAGGGCAGGTTCTCTCTGATCATTATATGGGGACAGGTTCTCTCTGATCATTATATGGGGACAAGTTCTCTCTGATCATTATATGGGAGGGCAGGTTCTCTCTGATCATTATATGGGTGGACAGGTTCTCTCTGATCATTATATGGGGACAAGTTCTCTCTGATCATTATATGGGAGGACAGGTTCTCTCTGATCATTATATGGGAGGGCAGGTTCTCTCTGATCATTATATGGGTGGACAGGTTCTCGCTGATCATTATATGGGGACAGGTTCTCTCTGATCATTATATGGGGACAGGTTCTCTCTGATCATTATATGGTGGACAGGTTCTCTCTGATCATTATATGGGAGGGCAGGTTCTCTCTGATCATTATATGGGGGACAGGTTCTCTCTGATCATTATATGGGAGGACAGGTTCTCTCTGATCATTGTATGGGAGGACAGGTTCTCTCTGATCATTATATGGGGGACAGGTTCTCTCTGATCATTATATGGGAGGACAGGTTCTCTCTGATCATTATATGGGAGGACAGGTTCTCTCTGATCATTGTATGGGAGGGCAGGTTCTCTCTGATCATTATATGGGGACAGGTTCTCTCTGATCATTCTATGGGGACAGGTTCTCTCTGATCATTATATGGGGACAAGTTCTCTCTGATCATTATATGGTGGACAGGTTCTCTCTGATCATTATATGGGGACAGGTTCTCTCTGATCATTATATGGGGGCAGGTTCTCTCTGATCATTATATGGGGACAAGTTCTCTCTGATCATTATATGGGAGGGCATGTTCTCTCTGATCATTATATGGGGACAAGTTCTCTCTGATCATTATATGGGAGGGCAGGTTCTCTCTGATCGTTATATGGTGGACAGGTTCTCTCTGATCATTATATGGGAGGGCAGGTTCTCTCTGATCATTATATGGGGGACAGGTTCTCTCTGATCATTATATGGGAGGACAGGTTCTCTCTGATCATTATATGGGAGGACAGGTTCTCTCTGATCATTATATGGGGACAGGTTCTCTCTGATCATTATATGGCGGGACAGGTTCTCTCTGATCATTATATGGGGACAGGTTCTCTCTGATCATTATATGGGGACAGGTTCTCTCTGATCATTATATGGGGACAGGTTCTCTCTGATCATTTTATGGGGGCAGGTTCTCTCTGATCATTATATGGGGGGGCAGGTTCTCTCTGATCATTATATGGGGACAGGTTCTCTCTGATCATTATATGGCGGGACAGGTTCTCTCTGATCATTATATGGGGGGGCAGGTTCTCTCTGATCATTCTATGGGGACAGGTTCTCTCTGATCATTATATGGGTGACAGGTTCTCTCTGATCATTATATGGGGACAGGTTCTCTCTGATCATTATATGGGAGGACAGGTTCTCTCTGATCATTATATGAGGACAGGTTCTCTCTGATCATTATATGGGAGGACAGGTTCTCTCTGATCATTATATGGGGACAGGTTCTCTCTGATCATTGTATGGGAGGACAGGTTCTCTCTGATCATTATATGGGAGGACAGGTTCTCTCTGATCATTATATGGGGACAGGTTCTCTCTGATCATTATATGGGGGACAGGTTCTCTCTGATCATTATATGGGGGGACAGGTTCTCTCTGATCATTATATGGGGACAGGTTCTCTCTGATCATTATATGGGGGGGCAGGTTCTCTCTGATCATTATATGGGAGGACAGGTTCTCTCTGATCATTATATGGGGACAGGTTCTCTCTGATCATTATATGGGGGGGCAGGTTCTCTCTGATCATTATATGGGAGGACAGGTTCTCTCTGATCATTATATGGGGACAGGTTCTCTCTGATCATTATATGGGTGACAGGTTCTCTCTGATCATTATATGGTGACAGGTTCTCTCTGATCATTATATGGGTGGACAGGTTCTCTCTGATCATTATATGGGAGGGCAGGTTCTCTCTGATCATTATATGGGGGACAGGTTCTCTCTGATCATTATATGGTGGACAGGTTCTCTCTGATCATTATATGGGAGGACAGGTTCTCTCTGATCATTATATGGGGACAGGTTCTCTCTGATCATTATATGGCGGGACAGGTTCTCTCTGATCATTCTATGGGAGGACAGGCTCTCTCTGATCATTATATGGGGGGGCAGGTTCTCTCTGATCATTATATGGGGACAGGTTCTCTCTGATCATTATATGGGGACAGGTTCTCTCTGATCATTATATGGGGGTAGGTTCTCTCTGATCATTATATGGTGGACAGGTTCTCTCTGATCATTATATGGTGACAGGTTCTCTCTGATCATTATATGGGGGGACAGGTTCTCTCTGATCATTATATGGTGACAGGTTCTCTCTGATCATTATATGGGGGGGCAGGTTCTCTCTGATCATTATATGGGGGCAGGCAGGTTCTCTCTGATCATTCTATGGGGACAGGTTCTCTCTGATCATTATATGGTGACAGGTTCTCTCTGATCATTATATGGGGGCAGGTTCTCTCTGATCATTATATGGACGACAGGTTCTCTCTGATCATTATATGGGGACAGGTTCTCTCTGATCATTATATGGGTGACAGGTTCTCTCTGATCATTATATGGGAGGGCAGGTTCTCTCTGATCATTATATGGGAGGGCAGGTTCTCTCTGATCATTATATGGGGACAGGTTCTCTCTGATCATTATATGGGAGGACAGGTTCTCTCTGATCATTATATGGGAGGACAGGTTCTCTCTGATCATCATATGGTGGACAGGTTCTCTCTGATCATTATATGGGAGGACAGGTTCTCTCTGATCATTATATGGGGACAGGTTCTCTCTGATCATTATATGGGAGGACAGGTTCTCTCTGATCATTATATGGGAGGACAGGTTCTCTCTGATCATTATATGGGAGGACAGGTTCTCTCTGATCATTATATGGGAGGACAGGTTCTCTCTGATCATTATATGGGGACAGGTTCTCTCTGATCATTATATGGGGGACAGGTTCTCTCTGATCATTATATGGGAGGACAGGTTCTCTCTGATCATTATATGGGTGGACAGGTTCTCTCTGATCATTATATGGGAGGACAGGTTCTCTCTGATCATTATATGGTGGACAGGTTCTCTCTGATCATTATATGGGAGGACAGGTTCTCTCTGATCATTATATGGGGACAGGTTCTCTCTGATCATTATATGGCGGGACAGGTTCTCTCTGATCATTATATGGTGGACAGGTTCTCTCTGATCATTATATGGTGACAGGTTCTCTCTGATCATTATATGGGGACAGGTTCTCTCTGATCATTATATGGGAGGACAGGTTCTCTCTGACCATTATATGGGGGACAGGTTCTCTCTGATCATTATATGGGGGTAGATTTTCTCTGATCATTATATGGGGGTAGGTTCTCCGATCATTATATGGGGACAGGTTCTCTCTGATCATTATATGGGAGGACAGGTTCTCTCTGATCATTATATGGTGACAGGTTCTCTCTGATCATTATATGGGGACAGGTTCTCTCTGATCATTATATGGGGACAGGTTCTCTCTGATCATTATATGGGGGGACAGGTTCTCTCTGATCATTATATGGGGGAGCAGGTTCTCTCTGAACATTATATGGGGGGACAGGTTCTCTCTGATCATTATATGGGGGTAGATTTTCTCTGATCATTATATGGGGGGACAGGTTCTCTCTGATCATTATATGGGGGACAGGTTCTCTCTGATCATTATATGGGGACAGGTTCTCTCTGATCATTATATGGGGGGACAGGTTCTCTCTGATCATTATATGGGGGAGCAGGTTCTCTCTGATCATTATATGGGAGGACAGGTTCTCTCTGATCATTATATGGGAGGACAGGTTCTCTCTGATCATCATATGGTGGACAGGTTCTCTCTGATCATTATATGGGAGGACAGGTTCTCTCTGATCATTATATGGGGACAGGTTCTCTCTGATCATTATATGGGAGGACAGGTTCTCTCTGATCATTATATGGGAGGACAGGTTCTCTCTGATCATTATATGGGAGGACAGGTTCTCTCTGATCATTATATGGGAGGACAGGTTCTCTCTGATCATTATATGGGAGGACAGGTTCTCTCTGATCATTATATGGGGACAGGTTCTCTCTGATCATTATATGGGGACAGGTTCGCTCTGATCATTATATGGGGGTAGGTTCTCTCTGATCATTATATGGTGGACAGGTTCTCTCTGATCATTATATGGTGACAGGTTCTCTCTGATCATTATATGGGGACAGGTTCTCTCTGATCATTATATGGGAGGACAGGTTCTCTCTGACCATTATATGGGGGACAGGTTCTCTCTGATCATTATATGGGGGTAGATTTTCTCTGATCATTATATGGGGGTATGGTGACAGGTTCTCTCTGATCATTATATGGGAGGACAGGTTCTCTCTGATCATTATATGGTGACAGGTTCTCTCTGATCATTATATGGGGACAGGTTCTCTCTGATCATTATATGGGGACAGGTTCTCTCTGATCATTATATGGGGGGACAGGTTCTCTCTGATCATTATATGGGGGAGCAGGTTCTCTCTGATCATTATATGGGAGGACAGGTTCTCTCTGATCATTATATGGGGGGGCAGGTTCTCTCTGATCATTATATGGGGGGGGCAGGTTCTCTCTGATCATTATATGGGGACAGGTTCTCTCTGATCATTATATGGGGACAGGTTCTCTCTGATCATTATATGGGGGGACAGGTTCTCTCTGATCATTATATGGGGGAGCAGGTTCTCTCTGATCATTATATGGGAGGACAGGTTCTCTCTGATCATTATATGGGGGGGCAGGTTCTCTCTGATCATTATATGGGGGAGCAGGTTCTCTCTGATCATTATATGGGAGGACAGGTTCTCTCTGATCATTATATGGGTGGACAGGTTCTCTCTGATCATTATATGGAGGACAGGTTCTCTCTGATCATTATATGGGTGGACAGGTTCTCTCTGATCATTATATGGGAGGACAGGTTCTCTCTGATCATTATATGGGGGGGCAGGTTCTCTCTGATCATTATATGGGGGGGGCAGGTTCTCTCTGATCATTCTATGGGGACAGGTTCTCTCTGATCATTATATGGTGACAGGTTCTCTCTGATCATTATATGGGAGGACAGGTTCTCTCTGATCATTATATGGGTGACAGGTTTTCTCTGATCATTATATGGGGGGGTCAGGTTCTCTCTGATCATTATATGGGAGGACAGGTTCTCTCTGATCATTACATGGGGGACAGGTTCTCTCTGATCATTATATGGGAGGACAGGTTCTCTCTGATCATTATATGGGTGACAGGTTCTCTCTGATCATTATATGGGGGGACAGGTTCTCTCTGATCATTATATGGGGGACAGGTTCTCTCTGATCATTATATGGTGGGACAGGCTCTCTCTGATCATTATAAGGGGACAGGTTCTCTCTGATCATTATATGGTGGGACAGGCTCTCTCTGATCATTATAAGAGGACAGGTTCTCTCTGATCATTATATGGGGACAGGTTCTCTCTGATCATTATATGGGAGGGCAGGTTCTCTCTGATCATTATATGGGAGGGCAGGTTCTCTCTGATCATTATATGGGAGGGCAGGTTCTCTTTGATCATTATATGGGAGGGCAGGTTCTCTCTGATCATTATATGGGGGGACAGGTTCTCTCTGATCATTATATGGGGGGACAGGTTCTCTCTGATCATTATATGGGTGACAGGTTCTCTCTGATCATTATATGGGGAGAGGTTCTCTCTGATCATTATATGGGGGCAGGTTCTCTCTGATCATTATATGGAGGGGACAGGTTCTCTCTGATCATTATATGGGGACAGGTTCTCTCTGATCATTATATGGGAGGACAGGTTCTCTCTGATCAATATATGGGGACAGGTTCTCTCTGATCATTATATGGGTGGACAGGTTCTCTCTGATCATTATATGGGAGGACAGGTTCTCTCTGATCATTATATGGAGGACAGGTTCTCTCTGATCATTATATGGGGGGGCAGGTTCTCTCTAATCATTATATGGGGACAGGTTCTCTCTGATCATTATATGGGAGGACAGGTTCTCTCTGATCATTATATGGGGACAGGTTCTCTCTGATCATTATATGGGGACAGGTTCTCTCTGATCATTATATGGGGGGACAGGTTCTCTCTGATCATTATATGGGGGACAGGTTCTCTCTGATCATTATATGGGGGAGAGGTTCTCTCTGATCATTATATGGGGGTAGGTTCTCTCTGATCATTATATGGTGGAACAGGTTCTCTCTGATCATTATATGGGGGACAGGTTCTCTCTGATCATTATATGGGGGAGAGGTTCTCTCTGATCATTATATGGGGGTAGGTTCTCTCTGATCATTATATGGTGGAACAGGTTCTCTCTGATCATTATATGGGGGGGGGGCAGGTTCTCTCTGATCATTATATGGGGGGACAGGTTCTCTTTGATCATTATATGGGAGGACAGGTTCTCTCTGATCATTATATGGGGACAGGTTCTCTCTGATCATTATATGGGAGGGCAGGTTCTCTCTGATCATTGTATGGGAGGACAGGTTCTCTCTGGTCATTGTATGGGAGGACAGGTTCTCTCTGATCATTATATGGATGACAGGTTCTCTCTGATCATTATATGGGGACAGGTTCTCTCTGATCATTATATGGGGACAGGTTCTCTCTGATCATTATATGGGAGGACAGGTTCTCTCTGATCATTATATAGGGACAGGTTCTCTCTGATCATTATATGGTGACAGGTTCTCTCTGATCATTATATGGGGGCAGGTTCTCTCTGATCATTATATGGGGACAGGTTCTCTCTGATTATTATATGGGGGACAGGTTCTCTCTGATCATTATATGGGGGCAGGTTCTCTCTGATCATTATATGGTGACAGGTTCTCTCTGATCATTATATGGGAGGACAGTTTCTCTCTGATCATTATATGGGGGGGCAGGTTCTCTCTGATCATTATATGGGAGGGCAGGTTCTCTCTGATCATTATATGGTGACAGGTTCTCTCTGATCATTATATGGTGACAGGTTCTCTCTGATTATTATATGGGGGACAGGTTCTCTCTGATCATTATATGGGGGGGGCAGGTTTTCTCTGATCATTATATGGGGACAGGTTCTCTCTGATCATTATATGGGGGTAGGTTCTCTCTGATCATTATATGGGGGACAGGTTCTCTCTGATCATTATATGGGGGACAGGTTCTCTCTGATCATTATATGGGGGACAGGTTCTCTCTGATCATTATATGGGGGTAGGTTCTCTCTGATCATTATATGGGAGGACAGGTTCTCTCTGATCATTATATGGGGGACAGGTTCTCTCTGATCATTATATGGGGGAGAGGTTCTCTCTGATCATTATATGGGAGGACAGGTTCTCTCTGATCATTATATGGGGACAGGTTCTCTCTGATCATTATATGGGGACAGGTTCTCTCTGATCATTATATGGGGGACAGGTTCTCTCTGATCATTATATGGGGACAGGTTCTCTCTGATTATTATATGGGAGGACAGGTTCTCTCTGATCATTATATGGGGGTAGGTTCTCTCTGATCATTATATGGGAGGGCAGGTTCTCTCTGATCATTATATGGGGACAGGTTCTCTCTGATCATTATATGGGAGGACAGGTTCTCTCTGATCATTATATGGGAGGGCAGGTTCTCTCTAATCATTATATGGGGACAGGTTCTCTCTGATCATTATATGGGGACAGGTTCTCTCTGATCATTATATGGGGACAGGTTCTCTTTGATCATTATATTGGGCAGGTTCCCTCTGATGATTGGGGCAGGTTCCCTCTGATGATTGGGACAGGTTCCCTCTGATGATTGGGGCAGGTTCCCTCTGATGATTGGGGCAGGCTCCCTCTGATGATTGGGACAGGTTCCCTCTGATGATTGGGGCAGGTTCCCTCTGATGATTGGGACAGGTTCCCTCTGATGATTGGGGCAGGTTTCCTCTGATGATTGGGGCAGGTTCCCTCTGATGATTGGGACAGGTTCCCTCTGATGATTGGGGCAGGTTCCCTCTGATGATTGGGGCAGGTTCCCTCTGATGATTGGGGCAGGTTCCCTCTGATGATTGGGGCAGGTTCCCTCTGATGATTGGGACAGGTTCCCTCTGATGATTGGGGCAGGTTCCCTCTGATGATTGGGGCAGGTTCCCTCTGATGATTGGGGCAGGTTCCCTCTGATGATTGGGGCAGGTTCCCTCTGATGATTGGGGCAGGTTCCCTCTGATGATTGGGACAGGTTCCCTGTGATGATTGGGGCAGGTTCCCTCTGATGATTGGGGCAGGTTCCCTCTGATGATTGGGACAGGTTCCCTCTGATGATTGGGGCCGGTTCCCTCTGATGATTGGGGCAGGTTCCCTCTGATGATTGGGGCAGGTTCCCTCTGATGATTGGGACAGGTTCCCTCTGATGATTGGGGCAGGTTCCCTCTGATGATTGGGGCAGGTTCCCTCTGATGATTGGGACAGGTTCCCTCTGATGATTGGGGCAGGTTCCCTCTGATGATTGGGGCAGGTTCCCTCTGATGATTGGGGCAGGTTCCCTCTGATGATTGGGGCAGGTTCCCTCTGATGATTGGGACAGGTATCCTCTGATGATTGGGGCAGGTTCCCTCTGATGATTGGGGCAGGTTCCCTCTGATGATTGGGGCAGGTTCCCTCTGATGATTGGGGCAGGTTCCCTCTGATGATTGGGGCAGGTTCCCTCTGATGATTGGGACAGGTTCCCTCTGATGATTGGGGCAGGTTCCCTCTGATGATTGGGGCAGGTTCCCTCTGATGATTGGGACAGGTTCCCTCTGATGATTGGGGCAGGTTCCCTCTGATGATTGGGGCAGGTTCCCTCTGATGATTGGGGCAGGTTCCCTCTGATGATTGGGGCAGGTATCCTCTGATGATTGGGGCAGGTTCCCTCTGATGATTGGGGCAGGTTCCCTCTGATGATTGGGACAGGTTCCCTCTGATGATTGGGACAGGTTCCCTCTGATGATTGGGACAGGTTCCCTCTGATGATTGGGGCAGGTTCCCTCTGATGATTGGGACAGGTTCCCTCTGATGATTGGGACAGGTTCCCTCTGATGATTGGGGCAGGTTCCCTCTGATGATTGGGACAGGTTCCCTCTGATGATTGGGGCAGGTTCCCTCTGATGATTGGGGCAGGTTCCCTCTGATGATTGGGACAGGTTCCCTCTGATGATTGGGGCAGGTTCCCTCTGATGATTGGGGCAGGTTCCCTCTGATGATTGGGGCAGGTTCCCTCTGATGATTGGGGCAGGTTCCCTCTGATGATTGGGGCAGGTTCCCTTTGATGATTGGGGGACAGGTTCCCTCTGATGATTGGGGCAGGTTCCCTCTGATGATTGGGACAGGTTCCCTCTGATGATTGGGACAGGTTCCCTCTGATGATTGGGGCAGGTTCCCTCTGATGATTGGGGCAGGTTCCCTCTGATGATTGGGGCAGGTTCCCTCTGATGATTGGGACAGGTTCCCTCTGATGATTGGGGCAGGTTCCCTCTGATGATTGGGACAGGTTCCCTCTGATGATTGGGACAGGTTCCCTCTGATGATTGGGGCAGGTTCCCTCTGATGATTGGGACAGGTTCCCTCTGATGATTGGGACAGGTTCCCTCTGATGATTGGGGCAGGTTCCCTCTGATGATTGGGGCAGGTTCCCTCTGATGATTGGGGCAGGTTCCCTCTGATGATTGGGACAGGTTCCCTCTGATGATTGGGGCAGGTTCCCTCTGATGATTGGGGCAGGTTCCCTCTGATGATTGGGGCAGGTTCCCTCTGATGATTGGGGCAGGTATCCTCTGATGATTGGGGCAGGTTCCCTCTGATGATTGGGGCAGGTTCCCTCTGATGATTGGGACAGGTTCCCTCTGATGATTGGGACAGGTTCCCTCTGATGATTGGGACAGGTTCCCTCTGATGATTGGGGCAGGTTCCCTCTGATGATTGGGACAGGTTCCCTCTGATGATTGGGACAGGTTCCCTCTGATGATTGGGGCAGGTTCCCTCTGATGATTGGGACAGGTTCCCTCTGATGATTGGGGCAGGTTCCCTCTGATGATTGGGGCAGGTTCCCTCTGATGATTGGGACAGGTTCCCTCTGATGATTGGGGCAGGTTCCCTCTGATGATTGGGGCAGGTTCCCTCTGATGATTGGGGCAGGTTCCCTCTGATGATTGGGCAGGTTCCCTCTGATGATTGGGACAGGTTCCCTCTGATGATTGGGGCAGGTTCCCTCTGATGATTGGGGCAGGTTCCCTCTGATGATTGGGGCAGGTTCCCTCTGATGATTGGGGCAGGTTCCCTCTGATGATTGGGGCAGGTTCCCTTTGATGATTGGGACAGGTTCCCTCTGATGATTGGGGCAGGTTCCCTCTGATGATTGGGACAGGTTCCCTCTGATGATTGGGACAGGTTCCCTCTGATGATTGGGGCAGGTTCCCTCTGATGATTGGGGCAGGTTCCCTCTGATGATTGGGGCAGGTTCCCTCTGATGATTGGGACAGGTTCCCTCTGATGATTGGGGCAGGTTCCCTCTGATGATTGGGGCAGGTTCCCTCTGATGATTGGGGCAGGTTCCCTCTGATGATTGGGGCAGGTTCCCTCTGATGATTGGGGCAGGTTCCCTCTGATGATTGGGGCAGGTTCCCTCTGATGATTGGGACAGGTTCCCTCTGATGATTGGGGCAGGTTCCCTCTGATGATTGGGGCAGGTTCCCTCTGATGATTGGGACAGGTTCCCTCTGATGATTGGGCAGGTTCCCTCTGATGATTGGGACAGGTTCCCTCTGATGATTGGGGCAGGTTCCCTCTGATGATTGGGGCAGGTTCCCTCTGATGATTGGGGCAGGTTCCCTCTGATGATTGGGGCAGGTTCCCTCTGATGATTGGGGCAGGTTCCCTCTGATGATTGGGGCAGGTTCCCTTTGATGATTGGGACAGGTTCCCTCTGATGATTGGGGCAGGTTCCCTCTGATGATTGGGACAGGTTCCCTCTGATGATTGGGACAGGTTCCCTCTGATGATTGGGGCAGGTTCCCTCTGATGATTGGGGCAGGTTCCCTCTGATGATTGGGGCAGGTTCCCTCTGATGATTGGGACAGGTTCCCTCTGATGATTGGGGCAGGTTCCCTCTGATGATTGGGGCAGGTTCCCTCTGATGATTGGGGCAGGTTCCCTCTGATGATTGGGGCAGGTTCCCTCTGATGATTGGGGCAGGTTCCCTCTGATGATTGGGGCAGGTTCCCTCTGATGATTGGGACAGGTTCCCTCTGATGATTGGGGCAGGTTCCCTCTGATGATTGGGGCAGGTTCCCTCTGATGATTGGGGCAGGTTCCCTCTGATGATTGGGGCAGGTTCCCTCTGATGATTGGGACAGGTTCCCTCTGATGATTGGGGCAGGTTCCCTCTGATGATTGGGGCAGGTTCCCTCTGATGATTGGGGCAGGTTCCCTCTGATGATTGGGGCAGGTTCCCTCTGATGATTGGGGCAGGTTCCCTCTGATGATTGGGGCAGGTTCCCTCTGATGATTGGGGCAGGTTCCCTCTGATGATTGGGACAGGTTCCCTCTGATGATTGGGGCAGGTTCCCTCTGATGATTGGGGCAGGTTCCCTCTGATGATTGGGGCAGGTTCCCTCTGATGATTGGGGCAGGTTCCCTCTGATGATTGGGGCAGGTTCCCTCTGATGATTGGGGCAGGTTCCCTCTGATGATTGGGGCAGGTTCCCTCTGATGATTGGGACAGGTTCCCTCTGATGATTGGGGCAGGTTCCCTCTGATGATTGGGGCAGGTTCCCTCTGATGATTGGGACAGGTTCCCTCTGATGATTGGGGCAGGTTCCCTCTGATGATTGGGGCAGGTTCCCTCTGATGATTGGGGCAGGTTCCCTCTGATGATTGGGACAGGTTCCCTCTGATGATTGGGGCAGGTTCCCTCTGATGATTGGGGCAGGTTCCCTCTGATGATTGGGGCAGGTTCCCTCTGATGATTGGGACAGTCTCTGGGGATTGGTTCTCTGTAATCTATAAGATCTAATTACAGTATATTTCCATGTGACTGATATAAGTATATAAGAGAGAAGAGTAAGTGCTGCAGCCATCACCTCCCCAGGGTCACTTACCTGTAGAGTTGACGGTGATGTCTTGTGGCTCCTCAGATCATGTCCTGGTTGCAGGTGTGGGATATATATATAGGTGCAGGGACACCCACCTATGGGTGCAGACATATCCATGGTCCCTCCCAACAGCTGGTGCCTGGAGCAAGGACGAGTCCTTAACTGTCAGCCTGAGGGACCGAAAAGAAAAACAGAGACAATTGATGTAAATAATGTAAGACAGGAACAAGTGATAGATAACAAGTGATAGATAACAAGTGATAGATAACAAGTGATAGATAACAAGTGATAGATAACAAGTGATAGATAACAAGTGATAGATAACAAGTGATAGATAACAAGTGATAGATAACAAGTGATAGATAACAAGTGATAGATAACAAGTGATATAAAACAAGTGATAGATAACAAGTGATAGATAACAAGTGATAGATAACAAGTGATATATAACAAGTGATAGATAACAAGTGATAGAAAACAAGTGATAGATAACAAGTGATAGATAACAAGTGATATATAACAAGTGATAGATAACAAGTGATAGATAACAAGTGATAGATAACAAGTGATATAAAACAAGTGATATATAACAAGTGATATATAACAAGTGATAGATAACAAGTGATATAAAACAAGTGATATATAACAAGTGATATATAACAAGTGATAGATAACAAGTGATAGATAACAAGTGATAGAAAACAAGTGATAGATAACAAGTGATAGATAACAAGTGATATATAACAAGTGATAGATAACAAGTGATAGATAACAAGTGATAGATAACAAGTGATAGATAACAAGTGATATAAAACAAGTGATAGATAACAAGTGATAGATAACAAGTGATAGATAACAAGTGATAGATAACAAGTGATAGATAACAAGTGATAGATAACAAGTGATAGATAACAAGTGATATAAAACAAGTGATAGATAACAAGTGATAGATAACAAGTGATAGATAACAAGTGATATAAAACAAGTGATATATAACAAGTGATAGATAACAAGTGATAGATAACAAGTGATAGATAACAAGTGATAGATAACAAGTGATAGAAAACAAACAAGTGATAGATAACAAGTGATAGATAACAAGTGATAGATAACAAGTGATAGATAACAAGTGATATAAAACAAGTGATAGATAACAAGTGATAGATAACAAGTGATATAAAACAAGTGATAGATAACAAGTGATAGATAACAAGTGATAGATAACAAGTGATAGATAACAAGTGATAGATAACAAGTGATATAAAACAAGTGATAGATAACAAGTGATAGATAACAAGTGATAGATAACAAGTGATAGATAACAAGTGATATAAAACAAGTGATAGATAACAAGTGATAGATAACAAGTGATAGATAACAAGTGATAGATAACAAGTGATAGATAACAAGTGATAGATAACAAGTGATAGAAAACAAGTGATAGATAACAAGTGATATAAAACAAGTGATATATAACAAGTGATAGATAACAAGTGATAGATAACAAGTGATAGATAACAAGTGATATAAAACAAGTGATATATAACAAGTGATATATAACAAGTGATAGATAACAAGTTACATAGTTACATAGTTAGTATGGTTGAAAAAAGACATACGTCCATCAAGTCCAACCAGATAACAAGTGATAGATAACAAGTGATAGATAACAAGTGATAGATAACAAGTGATATAAAACAAGTGATATATAACAAGTGATATATAACAAGTGATAGATAACAAGTGATAGATAACAAGTGATATAAAACAAGTGATATATAACAAGTGATAGATAACAAGTGATAGATAACAAGTGATAGATAACAAGTGATAGATAACAAGTGATAGATAACAAGTGATAGATAACAAGTGATAGATAACAAGTGATAGATAACAAGTGATAGATAACAAGTGATAGATAACAAGTGATATATAACAAGTGATAGATAACAAGTGATAGATAACAAGTGATAGATAACAAGTGATATATAACAAGTGATAGATAACAAGTGATATAAAACAAGTGATAGATAACAAGTGATAGATAACAAGTGATAGATAACAAGTGATAGATAACAAGTGATAGAAAACAAGTGATAGATAACAAGTGATAGATAACAAGTGATAGATAACAAGTGATAGATAACAAGTGATAGATAACAAGTGATATAAAACAAGTGATAGATAACAAGTGATATAAAACAAGTGATAGATAACAAGTGATAGATAACAAGTGATATAAAACAAGTGATATATAACAAGTGATAGATAACAAGTGATAGATAACAAGTGATAGATAACAAGTGATAGATAACAAGTGATAGATAACAAGTGATAGATAACAAGTGATAGATAACAAGTGATATAAAACAAGTGATAGATAACAAGTGATATAAAACAAGTGATAGATAACAAGTGATAGATAACAAGTGATATAAAACAAGTGATATATAACAAGTGATAGATAACAAGTGATAGATAACAAGTGATAGATAACAAGTGATAGATAACAAGTGATAGATAACAAGTGATATAAAACAAGTGATAGATAACAAGTGATATAAAACAAGTGATAGATAACAAGTGATAGATAACAAGTGATATAAAACAAGTGATATATAACAAGTGATAGATAACAAGTGATAGATAACAAGTGATATAAAACAAGTGATAGATAACAAGTGATATAAAACAAGTGATAGATAACAAGTGATAGATAACAAGTGATATAAAACAAGTGATATATAACAAGTGATAGATAACAAGTGATAGATAACAAGTGATAGATAACAAGTGATAGATAACAAGTGATAGATAACAAGTGATAGATAACAAGTGATATAAAACAATTGATAGATAACAAGTGATATAAAACAAGTGATAGATAACAAGTGATAGATAACAAGTGATATAAAACAAGTGATATATAACAAGTGATAGATAACAAGTGATAGATAACAAGTGATAGATAACAAGTGATAGATAACAAGTGATAGATAACAAGTGATATAAAACAAGTGATAGATAACAAGTGATAGATAACAAGTGATATAAAACAAGTGATAGATAACAAGTGATAGATAACAAGTGATAGATAACAAGTGATAGATAACAAGTGATAGATAACAAGTGATAGATAACAAGTGATATAAAACAAGTGATAGATAACAAGTGATAGATAACAAGTGATAGATAACAAGTGATAGATAACAAGTGATAGATAACAAGTGATATAAAACAAGTGATAGATAACAAGTGATAGATAACAAGTGATAGATAACAAGTGATAGATAACAAGTGATAGAAAACAAGTGATAGATAACAAGTGATAGATAACAAGTGATAGATAACAAGTGATAGATAACAAGTGATAGATAACAAGTGATAGATAACAAGTGATAGATAACAAGTGATAGATAACAAGTGATAGAAAACAATTGATAGATAACAAGTGATAGATAACAAGTGATAGAAAACAAGTGATAGATAACAAGTGATAGATAACAAGTGATAGATAACAAGTGATAGATAACAAGTGATAGATAACAAGTGATATAAAACAAGTGATAGATAACAAGTGATAGATAACAAGTGATATAAAACAAGTGATATAAAACAAGTGATAGATAACAAGTGATAGATAACAAGTGATAGATAACAAGTGATATAAAACAAGTGATATAAAACAAGTGATAGATAACAAGTGATAGATAACAAGTGATAGATAACAAGTGATATAAAACAAGTGATATAAAACAAGTGATAGATAACAAGTGATAGATAACAAGTGATAGAAAACAAGTGATAGATAACAAGTGATAGATAACAAGTGATAGATAACAAGTGATATAAAACAAGTGATAGATAACAAGTGATATAAAACAAGTGATAGATAACAAGTGATAGATAACAAGTGATATAAAACAAGTGATAGATAACAAGTGATAGATAACAAGTGATAGATAACAAGTGATAGATAACAAGTGATATAAAACAAGTGATAGATAACAAGTGATATAAAACAAGTGATAGATAACAAGTGATAGATAACAAGTGATAGATAACAAGTGATATAAAACAAGTGATAGATAACAAGTGATAGATAACAAGTGATAGATAACAAGTGATAGATAACAAGTGATATAAAACAAGTGATAGATAACAAGTGATATAAAACAAGTGATAGATAACAAGTGATAGATAACAAGTGATATAAAACAAGTGATAGATAACAAGTGATAGATAACAAGTGATAGATAACAAGTGATAGATAACAAGTGATAGATAACAAGTGATATAAAACAAGTGATAGATAACAAGTGATATAAAACAAGTGATAGATAACAAGTGATAGATAACAAGTGATAGATAACAAGTGATATAAAACAAGTGATATAAAACAAGTGATAGATAACAAGTGATAGATAACAAGTGATAGATAACAAGTGATAGATAACAAGTGATATAAAACAAGTGATATAAAACAAGTGATAGATAACAAGTGATAGATAACAAGTGATAGAAAACAAGTGATAGATAACAAGTGATAGATAACAAGTGATAGATAACAAGTGATATAAAACAAGTGATAGTAAAACAAGTGATATAAAACAAGTGATAGATAACAAGTGATAGATAACAAGTGATAGATAACAAGTGATAGATAACAAGTGATAGATAACAAGTGATATAAAACAAGTGATATAAAACAAGTGATAGATAACAAGTGATAGATAACAAGTGATAGAAAACAAGTGATAGATAACAAGTGATAGATAACAAGTGATAGATAACAAGTGATAGAAAACAAGTGATAGATAACAAGTGATATAAAACAAGTGATAGATAACAAGTGATAGATAACAAGTGATAGATAACAAGTGATAGATAACAAGTGATAGATAACAAGTGATAGATAACAAGTGATAGATAACAAGTGATAGATAACAAGTGATAGATAACAAGTGATAGATAACAAGTGATAGATAACAAGTGATATAAAACAAGTGATAGATAACAAGTGATATATAACAAGTGATAGATAACAAGTGATAGATAACAAGTGATATAAAACAAGTGATATATAACAAGTGATAGATAACAAGTGATAGATAACAAGTGATAGATAACAAGTGATAGATATAACAAGTGATAGATAACAAGTGATAGATAACAAGTGATAGATAACAAGTGATAGATAACAAGTGATAGATAACAAGTGATAGAAAACAAGTGATAGATAACAAGTGATATAAAACAAGTGATAGATAACAAGTGATAGATAACAAGTGATAGATAACAAGTGATAGATAACAAGTGATATAAAACAAGTGATAGATAACAAGTGATAGATAACAAGTGATAGATAACAAGTGATATAAAACAAGTGATATATAACAAGTGATATATAACAAGTGATAGATAACAAGTGATAGATAACAAGTGATAGATAACAAGTGATAGATAACAAGTGATAGATAACAAGTGATAGATAACAAGTGATAGATAACAAGTGATAGATAACAAGTGATATAAAACAAGTGATAGATAACAAGTGATATAAAACAAGTGATAGATAACAAGTGATAGATAACAAGTGATAGAAAACAAGTGATAGATAACAAGTGATAGATAACAAGTGATAGATAACAAGTGATAGATAACAAGTGATATATAACAAGTGATAGATAACAAGTGATATAAAACAAGTGATAGATAACAAGTGATAGATAACAAGTGATAGATAACAAGTGATAGATAACAAGTGATAGAAAACAAGTGATAGATAACAAGTGATATAAAACAAGTGATATATAACAAGTGATAGATAACAAGTGATAGATAACAAGTGATAGATAACAAGTGATAGAAAACAAGTGATAGATAACAAGTGATAGATAACAAGTGATATAAAACAAGTGATATATAACAAGTGATAGATAACAAGTGATAGATAACAAGTGATAGATAACAAGTGATAGATAAACAAGTGATAGATAACAAGTGATAGATAACAAGTGATATATAACAAGTGATAGATAACAAGTGATAGATAACAAGTGATAGATAACAAGTGATAGATAACAAGTGATAGATAACAAGTGATAGATAACAAGTGATAGAAAACAAGTGATAGATAACAAGTGATAGATAACAAGTGATAGATAACAAGTGATAGATAACAAGTGATAGATAACAAGTGATAGATAACAAGTGATAGATAACAAGTGATAGATAACAAGTGATAGATAACAAGTGATAGATAACAAGTGATAGATAACAAGTGATAGATAACAAGTGATAGATAACAAGTGATATAAAACAAGTGATAGATAACAAGTGATAGATAACAAGTGATAGATAACAAGTGATATAACAAGTGATAGATAACAAGTGATAGATAACAAGTGATAGATAACAAGTGATAGATAACAAGTGATAGATAACAAGTGATAGATAACAAGTGATAGATAACAAGTGATAGAAAACAAGTGATAGATAACAAGTGATAGATAACAAGTGATAGATAACAAGTGATAGATAACAAGTGATATAAAACAAGTGATAGATAACAAGTGATAGTAAAACAAGTGATAGATAACAAGTGATAGA
>NW_026610864.1:0-155185 GCF_029499605.1 Hyla sarda
CCTCTACCCCATCATTCGTAAAAACACTCATCATCTCAGTTTTTTTACTGAATGCCTTTTTAAAGAAAAATTTGCTACATTTCTCATCCTTCTCTTTCACTTCAACCCTAGCCTGTGCAATAATCTTCCTTCCATTCCTCTCCAGACACTCATTCACACTTCCACGAGCTTCCTCAATCTCCTTCTCAACACTCATCCCCAAACGCCTCAATTCATACAAATACTCTAACCTTCTTTGCCATCTCTCATACTCTTCTCTATCTTTCCTCCCTTTCTCACACCCTTTTTTAATAAAAAACCTTTTAGTCTCTAACTTCACCCACTCCCACCACTCAACCACACTATAAAATGCATCCTTCCTCAACACCCATCCATCAAAACGCTCCCTATATTCTTGTAATACACATTCATTATCCAATAAAGACACATTCAACTTCCAAACACCCTTTCCATACTCACTTAGACCACCACCTTTTACCACACACTCAATCCAGGCATGATCCGTGAACGGTAACCTCCTCCGTCTGAAATTAGAAACAGACATTAGTTTTGAGACAAAAATGAAATCAATACGCGAACTTGTATTGTTAGAAAAATATGTATAACCGATAGTACCATCATTATGGGCAACAAAGGAATCCTTTAACCCAAATAAATTTACAATCTCTTTAAGCTGCTTACTAGTACTGTCTAAACCAGACCCACCACCCACCGTAGTACTACTCCTATCCCCCTCTGTTATTATACAATTGAAATCCCCTATAAGGAACACATCATCCCTCCCACTCAAAAAGAAATATAATTTCTCAAACACCTCCCCTCTTTCCTTCCTCCCAGTTGGAGCATAAACATTAATTACTTTATATGTGAAACCCCTGAAAATAAAATGCACTAATAATACCCTACCCGGAACAATATGGACAACTTTTTTAACAACAAACTCATTACTTTTGAACAAAATCCCCACCCCCGAATTACGTTCCATTGAACCAGACCATACCGATTGCCCATAAGGCCAGGAGATATTTGGCTCCCCATCCAAGCAGCACTCCTGGAGACCTAGAACATCAAAAGAATATCTAGAAAGTAAATCAAAAATGGCGGATCTCCTTTCTAAAGATCTAATACTGCGGACATTTAGAGAACCAATTGTTAAACTCATTCAAACATTTGAAGGAAAAAAAGGAAATACAAAATCAAGCATTATCAAAAGGAGGCCTAGCCTTTCCCCGACCTCTACCCTTATTTTTTGCCTCCCCTTCCTTAAACTTAAGAGTCTTTGTCAATTTTTTGACTGAACATTCCTCCAAATAACCTGTGCCCAGGGAGGATAAAGAGGAGTCAGAATCAATCTGACATGACGACCCTCCACCTGCCTCCTCCCTTCCCGGGCTAGGAAAGTCCTCAATCCTTTGACTCTGAGGAGTCGGACAGTCATCCTCCGATTCTTCCACCGGCATCTTTCTCTTCAAGGATTCTTTGTCCACAGTCATCTCCTCTGGCGGATCAGAGGCCTCCGAAACAGATGCCCCCGAAACAGACTCCGCCTTCTCCCCCTCTGCCACCAAAGCATCCGGAACAGACCTAGAAATGGAAGGAAAAACAGGGGCAAACTCTGCTTCACTGGTCAGCACGCTAACCTCTGCATCGCCTGCCCTGGCAGCATTGGAGTCCTCAGGAACTGTCCCACCTCGAAGAGCCATTGCATATGATCGGGGTGCCCCAGACTGGTAAGTGGGGCAACTCCTAGCCAGGTGATCCGAAGAACCACAGAAATGACACTTGCGTTTCTCGGGACAGTCTGCAGTGCGGTGATCAGGCTTGTGGCAGTTCCTGCAAACCTGCCCGGTTGTACAGTTCTCTCTGGTATGACCAAAGCAAAAACAGTCCCGGCAAAAACTTGGCATCCCCGGGTAGTGCAGAAACCCCCTGTTGTTCCCTATCGCAAAGTTCTGCGGGGGGTGACAAAAACCTTCAGCACCACCCTCGGGGGCAGGCCTAAACTCCACCCAAAAACGTCTCATGCCTGTGAAAGTCCCCAGGATGTTATTTTTCCTCTCCGCACCAGAAACAGACACACAATACCTTCTTAGAAAGGTCTGGATCTCCTCATCCCGCACAAAAGGGTTGTACATATGCACTACCACTGGAACTTTCTTAGGCCGAGCCTCGCAGGAAATGAATCGGATCCCTTGTAGGTCAGGGTGAGAAGCATTCTCCTTACTCCGGTAGAGACAGGTACGGAGATCATCCAGGTTGTAGAAGGTCACGTCAAAGAATCCTTGGCTGGGAAAGACCTGGACACAGAAGATGGAAGCATGCGGCATCCTCAGCACTCCTTCCACGACCTTCTGCTGGACATGCAAAATCCCGTAGGCACTCCTCTTTTCCTCCTCGATAAACAGCCGTACTGTATTAGGAGCGTTCGGCGCATTAGCCATCCTCTCCGGCAGACCCGTCCTCCGATGATCACCTTCCCGTTATCCTGGGACTAAGCCCTCTCCCCAATAGCAGCAGGTGGGTGAAGCCCAGGCAATAAACCTGGGCGATCCCACAAGGCCGAGGAGAGGGGTACCCGAATACCTTAGGGCAAGACACTTGATCTTAGCCAAAAGGCCGAGAAGCGATAACCGTGAAAGGGGCGGGCCCAACAAGGTCCCCTTCATGGGCACTATCACTGCTTGCTGTCAGGGAGGCTGCCAGACAATTTTCCATGCACACTCTGGGCTGGGGGGCAGTCAACCACCAGTACACACAGCAGAACCTAAACCCATACCATTATTGCTAAGCAGCAAGACAAGGGCCCATTGCACTCCCACGGGGCCTTTTTAAATGCAATCCATAACCCGGATTTGCCAGGAACCCTTCTTACTCCTCCTACTTGCATGTGACACTGGGCTTAGGATCTGCATAGGAAACACACACACAAGCACACACCTACCTTTGTTGCCTGCAGATGCCTCCTTGGCTGTCCCCAAACGGTATCAAACCAACACCCACGGGAAGCTGTAAGCATAGAGGACATGCCTGCACCCCATTGGACTTACCTGTGTGGGTTAAATCCGGGTTATTTGACAACCTATGGCGGTGATGGTTCTGCTCAGGCAGAGCAGTGCTGATGCTCCTCATAAAGCTGTCGCTGCTGTGAAGGTTCTAGGTGACATCACAAATCCCTTTGGTTACATACACAACAAAGCTGGGTTGTTGTTGTTTACACTCTGCAAGGCCTGTGGAAGTGAGTGACATCATAGCACTGTAGTTCTGAGGGTTCAAGATGGATGCAACAATCTCCTGTTGCTTCTATGAAGGCCGTAATAGACGACATCACCAAACAGCTCCATAGTCACATACACAGCAAAGGAGAGATGTTGTTTACACCTAGTGATGTCAGTGGTATTGAGTGACATCACAGCACAGTGCTAAGGCTCCTGGGCCTGGACACAGCAGCGGCTGCAATATCTCAACGGAGAATACGTTTATATCTATGTGTGTGTGTGCGCATATATATATATATATATATATATATATATATATATATATATTTCTCCGCCGAAATCACTTTTAAACCCATTTCCACCTTTTTTTCCCTTCTCTTCCTCTTACTTTTTTTTCACGTTTTTTTACGTTTTTCTCCTTTTCGCCTCTTTTCTGGGCGTATTATTCTTCTTTTTCTTCTTTTTTTTCGTCTAATGCATACCCCATCAGTGCAGCAATGCTTATTCAATACCGCCAGCAGATGGAGACACTGGGGGATAATTTTCTAAGGATTTATACTGATTTTTCCTGTCTGAATTTGTCGCACAGAAAGTTGCAGGCCAAATATGTGTGACATTTCTGCGACTTTAGCTTCTAGAGCATTTTTACAACATTATACATAGGTGCTGAATACATAAAAAGCGACTGTTCAGCGACAGACAAGTCGCATCGGCTGAAAGTAGGCCAGAATGTCAGTCCATGTTGGAGCAGGTTTAGATACAGTCTAAAGCATAGATCTCAAAGTCTGTGCACAGAATTTAGCAAGGGCCTCGCACCTTCTGATGCATCAGGTAGGTGCACAATAGCATAGCCTAACCCTCTGTACTTTGGTCTATATTGATGCGGGACATAGACAGCCAGCTGATGACCAATCCATTAGTGCAATGGATGGCTGGAAGCATTTGTCTTTGCCTTTGCAATACCACAGAAGCAATGCATGGTCAATGTACAGCAATGACACACCTGTGTGAACAGCCAGGAGACCCCCCCCCCCCCCCCCCATGTTATGTTACATAGTTACATAGTTAGTACGGTCGAAAAAAGACATATGTCCATCACGTTCAACCAGGGAATTAAGGGGTAGGGGTGTGGCGCGATATTGGGGAAGGGATGAGATTTTATATTTCTTCATAAGCATTAATCTTATTTTGTCAATTAGGAACATTCAGCACCCACCCGCTATCAAGGCAGCTGCCTATCATGTCATGCCCTACCTGCACAGGTGTGCTGGCTACTCAAATGATCCAATTAAGGAGGCCATTTAGTCAGCAGCAGCAGAAGTCCTGTGCCTGGACGCTCCAACAGGGGCCAGACACAAGCAGAAGCAGAAGCAGCAGAAGCAGCAGCAGCACCACCTTTTGTTTTTTGGCTGCAGCAGCAGCAAGGCCCACAGGGCTGGCTAGCTGGCTAGCCAGCAAGCAGGTAGCAATGAAAGTAGGAATCTTTCTTTTTAACCCTGTAAGGGGGTGGTGCACTGTACCCGAAGATACTGCCATATCGGGTCAATGCATAGGGCGACGGAAGCAAGCTTCGAAATCGGCCCCCGTTCTCAAAAATCCATTTAATATATGGTCCCCAGATAGGGGACGTATCAGATATTAAACTGATAAGAACAGATAAGGTTTCAACAAAATTTTATTGAATAAATAAGAAACCATACAAAATTTAAAATGCTAAATAATAAAAGGTTCACAAAAGTTTTAAAATACAAATAATAAAACCAGTAATAAAAGGAGAAAAAATAAAAATGGCAGGATAAAACATTATACAAATGTCATAAAAACTGATTATACTGTTATTTCGTTCCATAGAGGCAGACACCACATGGATGCTGCCTCGCTGGCCCCCAACTGTTTCTTGTCTCTTAGGTAATAGATGTACATCTCACTCAGGGCCAGCTTTATACAGTTTTTAACATCAATAAAATCATGTTTAAAAAGTAAGATGTTCCTAACTTTCCAGATGGCATTTTTAAAACAATTAATAATCATCCAGCAGATCATCTGCTGTTTAAAATTGGGGCAGTTAAAAAGACCGTAAAAGACACATTCGTGATTAAAATCTTTTAGGCCGCAGGCCCACTTCAAAAGTGGGCCTACCTTCCTCCAAAGCTCCCGTGCAAAAGGGCAGTTCCAAAATATGTGCAGCACCGTTTCGTCCACTCCGCAGCCATCTCTCGGGCACTTGGCTCTCGCCACCAGTCCTCGCCTGTGCTGGAACTCACGAGTAGGGAGGCACTGGTGGACGATTGCCCAGGCAAGATCCCTGTGTACATTCGCCAGAAACTTCCCGTACACGTTCCGCCATACCTTTTTGGATCTTGCCTGTGTGAAATTGGACACTGCCAGTGTAACCTCACTCCGCCTGAGGACCTTTGATACCTTTCTCTGGTCCCCCAGTATGTCAGGCTCCAAATCTTGGAGACCTAGGAGCCTGACTGTCTTTTCCAACACCACATAATGTTTTGGGGGACACAGAAGCACCGGAGCGTTCAGAGGGATGCGCAACCATCTTTTAAAAACCATGCCCGCAGCGTACCTTAAAAAGCAGCTAAAAATGCCATCGGATTTAATAATTTTAAAACAGAAACAGAAATACTTTATGTAAAAGAAAGTAAAAAGGTTAGGAACATCTTTCCCGCCATTATCTTTACTTTTGTACATAAAATCACGCTTTAATTTCTCCATTTTTGAACCCCATAAAAAAGTAAAAACAATTCTAGTTACTTTTTTAATGTATAAAATAGATGGAGGAAATACCATGGCAATGTATAGCATAATAGGGAGTAAAACCATCTTTATTATTAAAATCTTCCCCTCCATGGTAAGGTTTCTAAGATTCCACATTAAAATCTTCTTCTCCATCTTAGCTATAGCTGAATCCCAGTTAGGGCTCCCATCATTGACCTGGTTAAAAACAATACCTAAAACTTTAATTTGATCCTGTTGCATTGTGACTCCTGGGGTGATGGATGAATCCCAGGAGCCAATATAAAAACAGTCACATTTATCTGTGTTTAGCTTAAAACCAGAGACCTCGCAGAAATAGCTGGTGTTCCTCAATGCCCCCCTCATGGATGGAGAGTCCGGGCACAGTATGGTGACATCATCCATGTACCCCAACACCTTTAGATGGGTCCCTCCTCCACCAGGTATCGGTACGCCTCTTACTACCCGGTCTTTTCTGAGGAGGGCCATCAGTGGTTCGATTGCGCAAATAAAAAGGAGTGGGGACAGGGGGCAGCCCTGTTTGACACCTGATAAAAGAGGAACACCGCTGGTTAAAAAGCCATTAACAGAGACTTGACTAAAACAGGATCGGTATAAAAGCATGATTCGGCTTAAAATCGTTTCAGGCACTGCCATCTTTTTAAGAACTAAAAACAGGTATTCATGGGAGACCCTATCAAAGGCTTTTTCAAAGTCTAAGGATAAAATTGCTACAGTTTGATTTCTATCCTTAAAATACCATAAAACATCTCTTAAAATATTTAGGGATTCAGCTATAGACCTTCCAGGTACCCCACAAACCTGATTTGGGTGAATTAATTTATGAATAAAAGGTTTAAAACGGACAGCTAATAACTTGGCTAAAACTTTATAATCGACATTTAAAAGTGTGATGGGGCGCCAATTTTTTAGCATATCCTTTTCACCTTTTTTAAAAAGTAATGATACAATCCCCCTCCTCCAGGAAGGGGGAAGTTCATTAACAATAAAAGTTTCTTTATACAATAAAACCATATCATCCTTTAAAATATCCCAAAAAGCTAAATAAAATTCGATGGGTAAACCATCTTCCCCAGGGGCCTTCCCACTAGAAAAACTTTTAAAAACAAATAAAAGTTCATCTAAGTTAAGATCACGGGATAAAACCTCCTGGTCTAAAACATCTAGCTTAAAATCAAGGGAATTAAGAACATGTTCTAAAAAGGATGGATTAAGATCTTTCTTATTAAAAAGAAGCTGGTAGAAGTTAAAAACTGCATCTAACATGCCTTTTGGAGTGGATTCACCCTCAAGGTTTTGGATGATATCCCTCCTATTCATCACTTTTTTAAAAAAGAAACGGGAACATTTCTCGCCCTCCTCCAGGTGCTGCACATGTGAGTTAAAAATGATTTGTTTCCCTTTCTTTTCTATGGCATGTTTTATTTCAGTTTTAAGGTTTAAAATATCATTTTCTACATCCATACCAGCTTCTTTCAATTTAAAAAGTACATTTAAACGCATGTTAAGAACATAAAACCACTGTTTTTCCATTTTTGCCTTCTTCTTACCTGCTTTGATAAAAAAAAATCTGATTTTAGATTTGGTGCCCTCCCACCAGTGCAGCATAGGCTCGTGGGGTTTTCTTTGTGATTGCCAGCACTGGTAGGTCCGCACAAACTCCTCTTTTATCTCAGGGTCCTCTAGGAGTGTGGTGTTTAATCTCCAGAGGCCCCTTTTTGCTTTTTGCTCCCCCTCTAGCTCCAGGCCCACCAAGAGGAGCTTATGATCAGAGAAGATATTCTGCTCGAGCGTGCATTTCAGGGGTTTAAAAGCTCTAGAGGAAAAAATAAAATCGATTCTGGAGCTCACTCTTCCATTGGACCATGTGGCGCCCGGGTCCTCCGGCAAGAGATCCTTCCAGCAATCTTTCAAATTAAAATCATCAATAAAATTTTTAAGCAGGTAAGAAGTGCGGTCTTTACGATTAATATCCCCACCCTGCCGGTGTTCCCCATCACGTATGCAGTTAAAATCACCTCCCACCAGCAGGGGGGAAGACCCAACACAAAACAGTGGTAAAATTTCAAATAGTTCTGCCCGCTCCTGTTTATCAGGAGGGGCATACACATTTAAAACACGAATTAAAAGTCCATTAAAATATAGATGAATTAAAAGAGCTCTGCCAGGCACAATTTCAGTTACTGTATGAATAGAAAAGGACTGGCCTCGGCAGAGCAGCCCAACACCCACAGAACGACAGTCATTTGCACCGGACCATATGGATGGGCCCAGCTTCCAGTCTTCTTTTAAGTCTTTATAGTCCATTTTACTAGGGATTCCACATTCTTGTAGCAGGCAAAGGTCAAAGTCACATGTCTCTAGATAAGAAAATAAAGCAGCCCTGCGATCAGGGCTCTTTAAGGACCTCACATTGAGTGAGGCAATTTTTACAGGGATAGGCATAGTTTATGGAGAGTCCGTGCTTGGAGAATCAAAGTCAATAATAAGCTGCGTACCGTCATCCCCCGCCTGCGGGGTCATCAGCTCCTTGATGTTCTGAGGGTCGGAGCTTGAGATCGATGATGCCCCGACCCTGAGCTCGCTCTCGTCCGAACTACGGCACGCCGCTTTCCTTTGAATGTCTTCCTCTTCTTCTTCTCTTTGTCTTTTAAATGTCACACTGCTGTCCATATCCTCTGTGTTGCTCTCACTCGATGTAATCTCTGGCCCCCGGCTGATGGATCTGCGTCTTCTTTCATCATTTGACGACTGGAACTGCTGCACAGGGGCCTGTGAGGCCTCTTTTCCGGAACCTTTGCCGCTACCTTGGGAAGTTTTCATCGCTTGTTCCCCAGCAAGCGTTGCTGAGGACTGTTGCTCCAACTTCCCCATCGATCGACGATGGCCAGTTTTACCCACCGGGTCCACTGCTGGCGGGGCAGCAAACCCTGGTTTGGCGCCACTTGTCTTCTTGGCCCTGTCCTGTATAGGCGGAGTAACAGGACCGGGCTCAGACCTGGCCACCTGGCTCCCCTTCCGGCGGGCTTTCACCGGGGCCTCTTCGTCCGGAGCAGGGCGACCCTGGGCCAAGCCAGTACCTGGCTTATGCTGTAATTTTGGGTCCACCCTTGCCCCCACCGAGGCCCGTCGGCTGCCACCCGCCACAGGTGAGCCCCCTTCAGAAGTTTCGGCGGGCTCTTGAGCCAGGTAGGAAGTCGATCGACGTCTTTCAATTTCCCGGGCAGTAAACTCGATCACCCGCCCGGGCTTCGTGGAATCCCCATGGCCTCCCCCTAGCACTACCACCGGTGGGCCCCCCGATGGAGCACCAGAGGTCTTGGGCCTGGACCCATCAGTACCTGCCATCTGGGGTTTGGGCATCTTAAAAAAGGACGTCTTTTGTCCTGTCCCCTCTTTGGGTGGGCCCAGCCTTGACCCACCCATCGTAGTTTTTGCTTTATGGGGACAGGAATTAAAATCGTGATTTTCCTCTCCGCAGAGGTTGCACCTTATCGAATGGCTACATCTTGAGGCTATGTGACCTTCTTGGCCACACCTATTGCAGCGAATCACACGCTCCGCGCCGCAGGTCTCCTGGGTGTGGCCAAACCTCAAGCAATTTCGGCAATACATAGGCATTTGAGGATAGAACAGGAAGCCCCGAACTCTCCCGATGGCAAAATTTGGGGGCGGATGGCAAAGACCCCCAATACCACCGGGATCCTTACGGAGCTTGACCCAGAACTTCCTCTTGCCGTTCCAGAACCGCACGGAGTTCAAGATTTTGTTTGCGAATCGCACCTCTTCGCAGTATCGCCGAAGAAAAGTGGCTATATCCTCCGTGGTCACATGAGGGCTGTGCATAGCCACCACCAACGGTATATGTTCCTCACCATAGAGGAACTGGAACGAAAGACCGTCGAGTCGATCGTCCCTCTGGTCCGCACCAGACAAGGTTGCATAGATGTTATCGCAACACGCCGTGGCCGTGAAGGTGACGGTATACAGGCCACGGCTTTCCTGGTCATTTAGACACAGGATGTCCTCCCTATTGAGGCGGAAGTAGTCAAGAAGAATCACCTCCGCAATGAAGCGGAGGTTCTTCAACTGACGATGGCTCTCCGACACCTCTATGCGGATGGTATTTCGCATCGACATTTCCCCAGAGGGGAAAGCCCAGGAGAACGGCATCTTCCACACCCAGGGACTAAGCCCCTTCCCCAATAGCAGCAGGGGCTCGGAATCCCGCTATAAAAGCGGAACCCTTACCCAAGGCAGAGGTCGGGGGTACCCTAGGTGCTTCCGAAGCTACAGGTAACGCTCAACGTACCGAAAATGCCTTCTGAGACACAAGGTCCCAGAGACAGGGGGATCGCAACCCGTTGTCTGTGGACTAAGCCCGCTCCCCAATAGCAGCAAGGGGGTGAAGTCCCTCCGTAAGGAGAGACAATCCCCCAAGGCCGAGAAGCGGGGTACCACAGACACCTTCCGACCAGACCAAATGCAGATACTACACTTGATCTTAGCCAAAAGGCCGAGAAGCGATAACCGTGAAAGGGGCGGGCCCAACAAGGTCCCCTTCATGGGCACTATCACTGCTTGCTGTCAGGGAGGCTGCCAGACAATTTTCCATGCACACTCTGGGCTGGGGGGCAGTCAACCACCAGTACACACAGCAGAACCTAAACCCATACCATTATTGCTAAGCAGCAAGACAGGGGCCCATTGCACTCCCACGGGGCCTTTTTAAATGCAATCCATAACCCGGATTTGCCAGGAACCCTTCTTACTCCTCCTACTTGCATGTGACACTGGGCTTAGGATCTGCATAGGAAACACACACACAAGCACACACCTACCTTTGTTGCCTGCAGATGCCTCCTTGGCTGTCCCCAAACGGTATCAAACCAACACCCACGGGAAGCTGTAAGCATAGAGGACATGCCTGCACCCCATTGGACTTACCTGTGTGGGTTAAATCCGGGTTATTTGACAACCTATGGCGGTGATGGTTCTGCTCAGGCAGAGCAGTGCTGATGCTCCTCATAAAGCTGTCGCTGCTGTGAAGGTTCTAGGTGACATCACAAATCCCTTTGGTTACATACACAACAAAGCTGGGTTGTTGTTGTTTACACTCTGCAAGGCCTGTGGAAGTGAGTGACATCATAGCACTGTAGTTCTGAGGGTTCAAGATGGATGCAACAATCTCCTGTTGCTTCTATGAAGGCCGTAATAGACGACATCACCAAACAGCTCCATAGTCACATACACAGCAAAGGAGAGATGTTGTTTACACCTAGTGATGTCAGTGGTATTGAGTGACATCACAGCACAGTGCTAAGGCTCCTGGGCCTGGACACAGCAGCGGCTGCAATATCTCAACGGAGAATACGTTTATATCTATGTGTGTGTGTGCGCATATATATATATATATATATATATATATATATATATATATATATTTCTCCGCCGAAATCACTTTTAAACCCATTTCCACCTTTTTTTCCCTTCTCTTCCTCTTACTTTTTTTTCACGTTTTTTTACGTTTTTCTCCTTTTCGCCTCTTTTCTGGGCGTATTATTCTTCTTTTTCTTCTTTTTTTTCGTCTAATGCATACCCCATCAGTGCAGCAATGCTTATTCAATACCGCCAGCAGATGGAGACACTGGGGGATAATTTTCTAAGGATTTATACTGATTTTTCCTGTCTGAATTTGTCGCACAGAAAGTTGCAGGCCAAATATGTGTGACATTTCTGCGACTTTAGCTTCTAGAGCATTTTTACAACATTATACATAGGTGCTGAATACATAAAAAGCGACTGTTCAGCGACAGACAAGTCGCATCGGCTGAAAGTAGGCCAGAATGTCAGTCCATGTTGGAGCAGGTTTAGATACAGTCTAAAGCATAGATCTCAAAGTCTGTGCACAGAATTTAGCAAGGGCCTCGCACCTTCTGATGCATCAGGTAGGTGCACAATAGCATAGCCTAACCCTCTGTACTTTGGTCTATATTGATGCGGGACATAGACAGCCAGCTGATGACCAATCCATTAGTGCAATGGATGGCTGGAAGCATTTGTCTTTGCCTTTGCAATACCACAGAAGCAATGCATGGTCAATGTACAGCAATGACACACCTGTGTGAACAGCCAGGAGACCCCCCCCCCCCCCCCATGTTATGTTACATAGTTACATAGTTAGTACGGTCGAAAAAAGACATATGTCCATCACGTTCAACCAGGGAATTAAGGGGTAGGGGTGTGGCGCGATATTGGGGAAGGGATGAGATTTTATATTTCTTCATAAGCATTAATCTTATTTTGTCAATTAGGAACATTCAGCACCCACCCGCTATCAAGGCAGCTGCCTATCATGTCATGCCCTACCTGCACAGGTGTGCTGGCTACTCAAATGATCCAATTAAGGAGGCCATTTAGTCAGCAGCAGCAGAAGTCCTGTGCCTGGACGCTCCAACAGGGGCCAGACACAAGCAGAAGCAGAAGCAGCAGAAGCAGCAGCAGCACCACCTTTTGTTTTTTGGCTGCAGCAGCAGCAAGGCCCACAGGGCTGGCTAGCTGGCTAGCCAGCAAGCAGGTAGCAATGAAAGTAGGAATCTTTCTTTTTAACCCTGTAAGGGGGTGGTGCACTGTACCCGAAGATACTGCCATATCGGGTCAATGCATAGGGCGACGGAAGCAAGCTTCGAAATCGGCCCCCGTTCTCAAAAATCCATTTAATATATGGTCCCCAGATAGGGGACGTATCAGATATTAAACTGATAAGAACAGATACTACACTTGATCTTAGCCAAAAGGCCGAGAAGCGATAACCGTGAAAGGGGCGGGCCCAACAAGGTCCCCTTCATGGGCACTATCACTGCTTGCTGTCAGGGAGGCTGCCAGACAATTTTCCATGCACACTCTGGGCTGGGGGGCAGTCAACCACCAGTACACACAGCAGAACCTAAACCCATACCATTATTGCTAAGCAGCAAGACAGGGGCCCATTGCACTCCCACGGGGCCTTTTTAAATGCAATCCATAACCCGGATTTGCCAGGAACCCTTCTTACTCCTCCTACTTGCATGTGACACTGGGCTTAGGATCTGCATAGGAAACACACACACAAGCACACACCTACCTTTGTTGCCTGCAGATGCCTCCTTGGCTGTCCCCAAACGGTATCAAACCAACACCCACGGGAAGCTGTAAGCATAGAGGACATGCCTGCACCCCATTGGACTTACCTGTGTGGGTTAAATCCGGGTTATTTGACAACCTATGGCGGTGATGGTTCTGCTCAGGCAGAGCAGTGCTGATGCTCCTCATAAAGCTGTCGCTGCTGTGAAGGTTCTAGGTGACATCACAAATCCCTTTGGTTACATACACAACAAAGCTGGGTTGTTGTTGTTTACACTCTGCAAGGCCTGTGGAAGTGAGTGACATCATAGCACTGTAGTTCTGAGGGTTCAAGATGGATGCAACAATCTCCTGTTGCTTCTATGAAGGCCGTAATAGACGACATCACCAAACAGCTCCATAGTCACATACACAGCAAAGGAAAGATGTTGTTTACACCTAGTGATGTCAGTGGTATTGAGTGACATCACAGCACAGTGCTAAGGCTCCTGGGCCTGGACACAGCAGCGGCTGCAATATCTCAACGGAGAATACGTTTATATCTATGTGTGTGTGTGCGCATATATATATATATATATATATATATATATATATATATATATATATATATTTCTCCGCCGAAATCACTTTTAAACCCATTTCCACCTTTTTTTCCCTTCTCTTCCTCTTACTTTTTTTTCACGTTTTTTTACGTTTTTCTCCTTTTCGCCTCTTTTCTGGGCGTATTATTCTTCTTTTTCTTCTTTTTTTTCGTCTAATGCATACCCCATCAGTGCAGCAATGCTTATTCAATACCGCCAGCAGATGGAGACACTGGGGGATAATTTTCTAAGGATTTATACTGATTTTTCCTGTCTGAATTTGTCGCACAGAAAGTTGCAGGCCAAATATGTGTGACATTTCTGCGACTTTAGCTTCTAGAGCATTTTTACAACATTATACATAGGTGCTGAATACATAAAAAGCGACTGTTCAGCGACAGACAAGTCGCATCGGCTGAAAGTAGGCCAGAATGTCAGTCCATGTTGGAGCAGGTTTAGATACAGTCTAAAGCATAGATCTCAAAGTCTGTGCACAGAATTTAGCAAGGGCCTCGCACCTTCTGATGCATCAGGTAGGTGCACAATAGCATAGCCTAACCCTCTGTACTTTGGTCTATATTGATGCGGGACATAGACAGCCAGCTGATGACCAATCCATTAGTGCAATGGATGGCTGGAAGCATTTGTCTTTGCCTTTGCAATACCACAGAAGCAATGCATGGTCAATGTACAGCAATGACACACCTGTGTGAACAGCCAGGAGACCCCCCCCCCCCCCCCATGTTATGTTACATAGTTACATAGTTAGTACGGTCGAAAAAAGACATATGTCCATCACGTTCAACCAGGGAATTAAGGGGTAGGGGTGTGGCGCGATATTGGGGAAGGGATGAGATTTTATATTTCTTCATAAGCATTAATCTTATTTTGTCAATTAGGAACATTCAGCACCCACCCGCTATCAAGGCAGCTGCCTATCATGTCATGCCCTACCTGCACAGGTGTGCTGGCTACTCAAATGATCCAATTAAGGAGGCCATTTAGTCAGCAGCAGCAGAAGTCCTGTGCCTGGACGCTCCAACAGGGGCCAGACACAAGCAGAAGCAGAAGCAGCAGAAGCAGCAGCAGCACCACCTTTTGTTTTTTGGCTGCAGCAGCAGCAAGGCCCACAGGGCTGGCTAGCTGGCTAGCCAGCAAGCAGGTAGCAATGAAAGTAGGAATCTTTCTTTTTAACCCTGTAAGGGGGTGGTGCACTGTACCCGAAGATACTGCCATATCGGGTCAATGCATAGGGCGACGGAAGCAAGCTTCTAAATCGGCCCCCGTTCTCAAAAATCCATTTAATATATGGTCCCCAGATAGGGGACGTATCAGATATTAAACTGATAAGAACAGATACTACACTTGATCTTAGCCAAAAGGCCGAGAAGCGATAACCGTGAAAGGGGCGGGCCCAACAAGGTCCCCTTCATGGGCACTATCACTGCTTGCTGTCAGGGAGGCTGCCAGACAATTTTCCATGCACACTCTGGGCTGGGGGGCAGTCAACCACCAGTACACACAGCAGAACCTAAACCCATACCATTATTGCTAAGCAGCAAGACAGGGGCCCATTGCACTCCCACGGGGCCTTTTTAAATGCAATCCATAACCCGGATTTGCCAGGAACCCTTCTTACTCCTCCTACTTGCATGTGACACTGGGCTTAGGATCTGCATAGGAAACACACACACAAGCACACACCTACCTTTGTTGCCTGCAGATGCCTCCTTGGCTGTCCCCAAACGGTATCAAACCAACACCCACGGGAAGCTGTAAGCATAGAGGACATGCCTGCACCCCATTGGACTTACCTGTGTGGGTTAAATCCGGGTTATTTGACAACCTATGGCGGTGATGGTTCTGCTCAGGCAGAGCAGTGCTGATGCTCCTCATAAAGCTGTCGCTGCTGTGAAGGTTCTAGGTGACATCACAAATCCCTTTGGTTACATACACAACAAAGCTGGGTTGTTGTTGTTTACACTCTGCAAGGCCTGTGGAAGTGAGTGACATCATAGCACTGTAGTTCTGAGGGTTCAAGATGGATGCAACAATCTCCTGTTGCTTCTATGAAGGCCGTAATAGACGACATCACCAAACAGCTCCATAGTCACATACACAGCAAAGGAGAGATGTTGTTTACACCTAGTGATGTCAGTGGTATTGAGTGACATCACAGCACAGTGCTAAGGCTCCTGGGCCTGGACACAGCAGCGGCTGCAATATCTCAACGGAGAATACGTTTATATCTATGTGTGTGTGTGCGCATATATATATATATATATATATATATATATATATATATTTCTCCGCCGAAATCACTTTTAAACCCATTTCCACCTTTTTTTCCCTTCTCTTCCTCTTACTTTTTTTTCACGTTTTTTTACGTTTTTCTCCTTTTCGCCTCTTTTCTGGGCGTATTATTCTTCTTTTTCTTCTTTTTTTTCGTCTAATGCATACCCCATCAGTGCAGCAATGCTTATTCAATACCGCCAGCAGATGGAGACACTGGGGGATAATTTTCTAAGGATTTATACTGATTTTTCCTGTCTGAATTTGTCGCACAGAAAGTTGCAGGCCAAATATGTGTGACATTTCTGCGACTTTAGCTTCTAGAGCATTTTTACAACATTATACATAGGTGCTGAATACATAAAAAGCGACTGTTCAGCGACAGACAAGTCGCATCGGCTGAAAGTAGGCCAGAATGTCAGTCCATGTTGGAGCAGGTTTAGATACAGTCTAAAGCATAGATCTCAAAGTCTGTGCACAGAATTTAGCAAGGGCCTCGCACCTTCTGATGCATCAGGTAGGTGCACAATAGCATAGCCTAACCCTCTGTACTTTGGTCTATATTGATGCGGGACATAGACAGCCAGCTGATGACCAATCCATTAGTGCAATGGATGGCTGGAAGCATTTGTCTTTGCCTTTGCAATACCACAGAAGCAATGCATGGTCAATGTACAGCAATGACACACCTGTGTGAACAGCCAGGAGACCCCCCCATGTTATGTTACATAGTTACATAGTTAGTACGGTCGAAAAAAGACATATGTCCATCACGTTCAACCAGGGAATTAAGGGGTAGGGGTGTGGCGCGATATTGGGGAAGGGATGAGATTTTATATTTCTTCATAAGCATTAATCTTATTTTGTCAATTAGGAACATTCAGCACCCACCCGCTATCAAGGCAGCTGCCTATCATGTCATGCCCTACCTGCACAGGTGTGCTGGCTACTCAAATGATCCAATTAAGGAGGCCATTTAGTCAGCAGCAGCAGAAGTCCTGTGCCTGGACGCTCCAACAGGGGCCAGACACAAGCAGAAGCAGAAGCAGCAGAAGCAGCAGCAGCACCACCTTTTGTTTTTTGGCTGCAGCAGCAGCAAGGCCCACAGGGCTGGCTAGCTGGCTAGCCAGCAAGCAGGTAGCAATGAAAGTAGGAATCTTTCTTTTTAACCCTGTAAGGGGGTGGTGCACTGTACCCGAAGATACTGCCATATCGGGTCAATGCATAGGGCGACGGAAGCAAGCTTCGAAATCGGCCCCCGTTCTCAAAAATCCATTTAATATATGGTCCCCAGATAGGGGACGTATCAGATATTAAACTGATAAGAACAGATAAGGTTTCAACAAAATTTTATTGAATAAATAAGAAACCATACAAAATTTAAAATGCTAAATAATAAAAGGTTCACAAAAGTTTTAAAATACAAATAATAAAACCAGTAATAAAAGGAGAAAAAATAAAAACGGCAGGATAAAACATTATACAAATGTCATAAAAAACTGATTATACTGTTATTTCGTTCCATAGAGGCAGACACCACATGGATGCTGCCTCGCTGGCCCCCAACTGTTTCTTGTCTCTAAGGTAATAGATGTACATCTCACTCAGGGCCAGCTTTATACAGTTTTTAACATCAATAAAATCATGTTTAAAAAGTAAGATGTTCCTAACTTTCCAGATGGCATTTTTAAAACAATTAATAATCATCCAGCAGATCATCTGCTGTTTAAAATTGGGGCAGTTAAAAAGACCGTAAAAGACACATTCGTGATTAAAATCTTTTAGGCCGCAGGCCCACTTCAAAAGTGGGCCTACCTTCCTCCAAAGCTCCCGTGCAAAAGGGCAGTTCCAAAATATGTGCAGCACCGTTTCGTCCACTCCGCAGCCATCTCTCGGGCACTTGGCTCTCGCCACCAGTCCTCGCCTGTGCTGGAACTCACGAGTAGGGAGGCACTGGTGGACGATTGCCCAGGCAAGATCCCTGTGTACATTCGCCAGAAACTTCCCGTACACGTTCCGCCATACCTTTTTGGATCTTGCCTGTGTGAAATTGGACACTGCCAGGGTAACCTCACTCCGCCTGAGGACCTTTGATACCTTTCTCTGGTCCCCCAGTATGTCAGGCTCCAAATCTTGGAGACCTAGGAGCCTGACTGTCTTTTCCAACACCACATAATGTTTTGGGGGACACAGAAGCACCGGAGCGTTCAGAGGGATGCGCAACCATCTTTTAAAAACCATGCCCGCAGCGTACCTTAAAAAGCAGCTAAAAATGCCATCGGATTTAATAATTTTAAAACAGAAACAGAAATACTTTATGTAAAAGAAAGTAAAAAGGTTAGGAACATCTTTCCCGCCATTATCTTTACTTTTGTACATAAAATCACGCTTTAATTTCTCCATTTTTGAACCCCATAAAAAAGTAAAAACAATTCTAGTTACTTTTTTAATGTATAAAATAGATGGAGGAAATACCATGGCAATGTATAGCATAATAGGGAGTAAAACCATTTTTATTATTAAAATCTTCCCCTCCATGGTAAGGTTTCTAAGATTCCACATTAAAATCTTCTTCTCCATCTTAGCTATAGCTGAATCCCAGTTAGGGCTCCCATCATTGACCTGGTTAAAAACAATACCTAAAACTTTAATTTGATCCTGTTGCATTGTGACTCCTGGGGTGATGGATGAATCCCAGGAGCCAATATAAAAACAGTCACATTTATCTGTGTTTAGCTTAAAACCAGAGACCTCGCAGAAATAGCTGGTGTTCCTCAATGCCCCCCTCATGGATGGAGAGTCCGGGCACAGTATGGTGACATCATCCATGTACCCCAACACCTTTAGATGGGTCCCTCCTCCACCAGGTATCGGTACGCCTCTTACTACCCGGTCTTTTCTGAGGAGGGCCATCAGTGGTTCGATTGCGCAAATAAAAAGGAGTGGGGACAGGGGGCAGCCCTGTTTGACACCTGATAAAAGAGGAACACCGCTGGTTAAAAAGCCATTAACAGAGACTTGACTAAAACAGGATCGGTATAAAAGCATGATTCGGCTTAAAATCGTTTCAGGCACTGCCATCTTTTTAAGAACTAAAAACAGGTATTCATGGGAGACCCTATCAAAGGCTTTTTCAAAGTCTAAGGATAAAATTGCTACAGTTTGATTTCTATCCTTAAAATACCATAAAACATCTCTTAAAATATTTAGGGATTCAGCTATAGACCTTCCAGGTACCCCACAAACCTGATTTGGGTGAATTAATTTATGAATAAAAGGTTTAAAACGGACAGCTAATAACTTGGCTAAAACTTTATAATCGACATTTAAAAGTGTGATGGGGCGCCAATTTTTTAGCATATCCTTTTCACCCTTTTTAAAAAGTAATGATACAATCCCCCTCCTCCAGGAAGGGGGAAGTTCATTAACAATAAAAGTTTCTTTATACAATAAAACCATATCATCCTTTAAAATATCCCAAAAAGCTAAATAAAATTCGATGGGTAAACCATCTTCCCCAGGGGCCTTCCCACTAGAAAAACTTTTAAAAACAAATAAAAGTTCATCTAAGTTAAGATCACGGGATAAAACCTCCTGGTCTAAAACATCTAGCTTAAAATCAAGGGAATTAAGAACATGTTCTAAAAAGGATGGATTAAGATCTTTCTTATTAAAAAGAAGCTGGTAGAAGTTAAAAACTGCATCTAACATGCCTTTTGGAGTGGATTCACCCTCAAGGTTTTGGATGATATCCCTCCTATTCATCACTTTTTTAAAAAAGAAACGGGAACATTTCTCGCCCTCCTCCAGGTGCTGCACATGTGAGTTAAAAATGATTTGTTTCCCTTTCTTTTCTATGGCATGTTTTATTTCAGTTTTAAGGTTTAAAATATCATTTTCTACATCCATACCAGCTTCTTTCAATTTAAAAAGTACATTTAAACGCATGTTAAGAACATAAAACCACTGTTTTTCCATTTTTGCCTTCTTCTTACCTGCTTTGATAAAAAAAAATCTAATTTTAGATTTGGTGCCCTCCCACCAGTGCAGCATAGGCTCGTGGGGTTTTCTTTGTGATTGCCAGCACTGGTAGGTCCGCACAAACTCCTCTTTTATCTCAGGGTCCTCTAGGAGTGTGGTGTTTAATCTCCAGAGGCCCCTTTTTGCTTTTTGCTCCCCCTCTAGCTCCAGGCCCACCAAGAGGAGCTTATGATCAGAGAAGATATTCTGCTCGAGCGTGCATTTCAGGGGTTTAAAAGCTCTAGAGGAAAAAATAAAATCGATTCTGGAGCTCACTCTTCCATTGGACCATGTGGCGCCCGGGTCCTCCGGCAAGAGATCCTTCCAGCAATCTTTCAAATTAAAATCATCAATAAAATTTTTAAGCAGGTAAGAAGTGCGGTCTTTACGATTAATATCCCCACCCTGCCGGTGTTCCCCATCACGTATGCAGTTAAAATCACCTCCCACCAGCAGGGGGGAAGACCCAACACAAAACAGTGGTAAAATTTCAAATAGTTCTGCCCGCTCCTGTTTATCAGGAGGGGCATACACATTTAAAACACGAATTAAAAGTCCATTAAAATATAGATGAATTAAAAGAGCTCTGCCAGGCACAATCTCAGTTACTGTATGAATAGAAAAGGACTGGCCTCGGCAGAGCAGCCCAACACCCACAGAACGACAGTCATTTGCACCGGACCATATGGATGGGCCCAGCTTCCAGTCTTCTTTTAAGTCTTTATAGTCCATTTTACTAGGGATTCCACATTCTTGTAGCAGGCAAAGGTCAAAGTCACATGTCTCTAGATAAGAAAATAAAGCAGCCCTGCGATCAGGGCTCTTTAAGGACCTCACATTGAGTGAGGCAATTTTTACAGGGATAGGCATAGTTTATGGAGAGTCCGTGCTTGGAGAATCAAAGTCAATAATAAGCTGCGTACCGTCATCCCCCGCCTGCGGGGTCATCAGCTCCTTGATGTTCTGAGGGTCGGAGCTTGAGATCGATGATGCCCCGACCCTGAGCTCGCTCTCATCCGAACTACGGCACGCCGCTTTCCTTTGAATGTCTTCCTCTTCTTCTTCTCTTTGTCTTTTAAATGTCACACTGCTGTCCATATCCTCTGTGTTGCTCTCACTCGATGTAATCTCTGGCCCCCGGCTGATGGATCTGCGTCTTCTTTCATCATTTGACGACTGGAACTGCTGCACAGGGGCCTGTGAGGCCTCTTTTCCGGAACCTTTGCCGCTACCTTGGGAAGTTTTCATCGCTTGTTCCCCAGCAAGCGTTGCTGAGGACTGTTGCTCCAACTTCCCCATCGATCGACGATGGCCAGTTTTACCCACCGGGTCCACTGCTGGCGGGGCAGCAAACCCTGGTTTGGCGCCACTTGTCTTCTTGGCCCTGTCCTGTATAGGCGGAGTAACAGGACCGGGCTCAGACCTGGCCACCTGGCTCCCCTTCCGGCGGGCTTTCACCGGGGCCTCTTCGTCCGGAGCAGGGCGACCCTGGGCCAAGCCAGTACCTGGCTTATGCTGTAATTTTGGGTCCACCTTTGCCCCCACCGAGGCCCGTCGGCTGCCACCCGCCACAGGTGAGCCCCCTTCAGAAGTTTCGGCGGGCTCTTGAGCCAGGTAGGAAGTCGATCGACGTCTTTCAATTTCCCGGGCAGTAAACTCGATCACCCGCCCGGGCTTCGTGGAATCCCCATGGCCTCCCCCTAGCACTACCACCGGTGGGCCCCCCGATGGAGCACCAGAGGTCTTGGGCCTGGACCCATCAGTACCTGCCATCTGGGGTTTGGGCATCTTAAAAAAGGACGTCTTTTGTCCTGTCCCCTCTTTGGGTGGGCCCAGCCTTGACCCACCCATCGTAGTTTTTGCTTTATGGGGACAGGAATTAAAATCGTGATTTTCCTCTCCGCAGAGGTTGCACCTTATCGAATGGCTACATCTTGAGGCTATGTGACCTTCTTGGCCACACCTATTGCAGCGAATCACACGCTCCGCGCCGCAGGTCTCCTGGGTGTGGCCAAACCTCAAGCAATTTCGGCAATACATAGGCATTTGAGGATAGAACAGGAAGCCCCGAACTCTCCCGATGGCAAAATTTGGGGGCGGATGGCAAAGACCCCCAATACCACCGGGATCCTTACGGAGCTTGACCCAGAACTTCCTCTTGCCGTTCCAGAACCGCACGGAGTTCAAGATTTTGTTTGCGAATCGCACCTCTTCGCAGTATCGCCGAAGAAAAGTGGCTATATCCTCCGTGGTCACATGAGGGCTGTGCATAGCCACCACCAACGGTATATGTTCCTCACCATAGAGGAACTGGAACGAAAGACCGTCGAGTCGATCGTCCCTCTGGTCCGCACCAGACAAGGTTGCATAGATGTTATCGCAACACGCCGTGGCCGTGAAGGTGACGGTATACAGGCCACGGCTTTCCTGGTCATTTAGACACAGGATGTCCTCCCTATTGAGGCGGAAGTAGTCAAGAAGAATCACCTCCGCAATGAAGCGGAGGTTCTTCAACTGACGATGGCTCTCCGACACCTCTATGCGGATGGTATTTCGCATCGACATTTCCCCAGAGGGGAAAGCCCAGGAGAACGGCATCTTCCACACCCAGGGACTAAGCCCCTTCCCCAATAGCAGCAGGGGCTCGGAATCCCGCTATAAAAGCGGAACCCTTACCCAAGGCAGAGGTCGGGGGTACCCTAGGTGCTTCCGAAGCTACAGGTAACGCTCAATGTACCGAAAATGCCTTCTGAGACACAAGGTCCCAGAGACAGGGGGATCGCAACCCGTTGTCTGTGGACTAAGCCCGCTCCCCAATAGCAGCAAGGGGGTGAAGTCCCTCCGTAAGGAGAGACAATCCCCCAAGGCCGAGAAGCGGGGTACCACAGACACCTTCCGACCAGACCAAATGCAGATACTACACTTGATCTTAGCCAAAAGGCCGAGAAGCGATAACCGTGAAAGGGGCGGGCCCAACAAGGTCCCCTTCATGGGCACTATCACTGCTTGCTGTCAGGGAGGCTGCCAGACAATTTTCCATGCACACTCTGGGCTGGGGGGCAGTCAACCACCAGTACACACAGCAGAACCTAAACCCATACCATTATTGCTAAGCAGCAAGACAGGGGCCCATTGCACTCCCACGGGGCCTTTTTAAATGCAATCCATAACCCGGATTTGCCAGGAACCCTTCTTACTCCTCCTACTTGCATGTGACACTGGGCTTAGGATCTGCATAGGAAACACACACACAAGCACACACCTACCTTTGTTGCCTGCAGATGCCTCCTTGGCTGTCCCCAAACGGTATCAAACCAACACCCACGGGAAGCTGTAAGCATAGAGGACATGCCTGCACCCCATTGGACTTACCTGTGTGGGTTAAATCCGGGTTATTTGACAACCTATGGCGGTGATGGTTCTGCTCAGGCAGAGCAGTGCTGATGCTCCTCATAAAGCTGTCGCTGCTGTGAAGGTTCTAGGTGACATCACAAATCCCTTTGGTTACATACACAACAAAGCTGGGTTGTTGTTGTTTACACTCTGCAAGGCCTGTGGAAGTGAGTGACATCATAGCACTGTAGTTCTGAGGGTTCAAGATGGATGCAACAATCTCCTGTTGCTTCTATGAAGGCCGTAATAGACGACATCACCAAACAGCTCCATAGTCACATACACAGCAAAGGAGAGATGTTGTTTACACCTAGTGATGTCAGTGGTATTGAGTGACATCACAGCACAGTGCTAAGGCTCCTGGGCCTGGACACAGCAGCGGCTGCAATATCTCAACGGAGAATACGTTTATATCTATGTGTGTGTGTGCGCATATATATATATATATATATATATATATATATATATATATATTTCTCCGCCGAAATCACTTTTAAACCCATTTCCACCTTTTTTTCCCTTCTCTTCCTCTTACTTTTTTTTCACGTTTTTTTACGTTTTTCTCCTTTTCGCCTCTTTTCTGGGCGTATTATTCTTCTTTTTCTTCTTTTTTTTCGTCTAATGCATACCCCATCAGTGCAGCAATGCTTATTCAATACCGCCAGCAGATGGAGACACTGGGGGATAATTTTCTAAGGATTTATACTGATTTTTCCTGTCTGAATTTGTCGCACAGAAAGTTGCAGGCCAAATATGTGTGACATTTCTGCGACTTTAGCTTCTAGAGCATTTTTACAACATTATACATAGGTGCTGAATACATAAAAAGCGACTGTTCAGCGACAGACAAGTCGCATCGGCTGAAAGTAGGCCAGAATGTCAGTCCATGTTGGAGCAGGTTTAGATACAGTCTAAAGCATAGATCTCAAAGTCTGTGCACAGAATTTAGCAAGGGCCTCGCACCTTCTGATGCATCAGGTAGGTGCACAATAGCATAGCCTAACCCTCTGTACTTTGGTCTATATTGATGCGGGACATAGACAGCCAGCTGATGACCAATCCATTAGTGCAATGGATGGCTGGAAGCATTTGTCTTTGCCTTTGCAATACCACAGAAGCAATGCATGGTCAATGTACAGCAATGACACACCTGTGTGAACAGCCAGGAGACCCCCCCCCCCCCCCCCATGTTATGTTACATAGTTACATAGTTAGTACGGTCGAAAAAAGACATATGTCCATCACGTTCAACCAGGGAATTAAGGGGTAGGGGTGTGGCGCGATATTGGGGAAGGGATGAGATTTTATATTTCTTCATAAGCATTAATCTTATTTTGTCAATTAGGAACATTCAGCACCCACCCGCTATCAAGGCAGCTGCCTATCATGTCATGCCCTACCTGCACAGGTGTGCTGGCTACTCAAATGATCCAATTAAGGAGGCCATTTAGTCAGCAGCAGCAGAAGTCCTGTGCCTGGACGCTCCAACAGGGGCCAGACACAAGCAGAAGCAGAAGCAGCAGAAGCAGCAGCAGCACCACCTTTTGTTTTTTGGCTGCAGCAGCAGCAAGGCCCACAGGGCTGGCTAGCTGGCTAGCCAGCAAGCAGGTAGCAATGAAAGTAGGAATCTTTCTTTTTAACCCTGTAAGGGGGTGGTGCACTGTACCCGAAGATACTGCCATATCGGGTCAATGCATAGGGCGACGGAAGCAAGCTTCGAAATCGGCCCCCGTTCTCAAAAATCCATTTAATATATGGTCCCCAGATAGGGGACGTATCAGATATTAAACTGATAAGAACAGATACTACACTTGATCTTAGCCAAAAGGCCGAGAAGCGATAACCGTGAAAGGGGCGGGCCCAACAAGGTCCCCTTCATGGGCACTATCACTGCTTGCTGTCAGGGAGGCTGCCAGACAATTTTCCATGCACACTCTGGGCTGGGGGGCAGTCAACCACCAGTACACACAGCAGAACCTAAACCCATACCATTATTGCTAAGCAGCAAGACAGGGGCCCATTGCACTCCCACGGGGCCTTTTTAAATGCAATCCATAACCCGGATTTGCCAGGAACCCTTCTTACTCCTCCTACTTGCATGTGACACTGGGCTTAGGATCTGCATAGGAAACACACACACAAGCACACACCTACCTTTGTTGCCTGCAGATGCCTCCTTGGCTGTCCCCAAACGGTATCAAACCAACACCCACGGGAAGCTGTAAGCATAGAGGACATGCCTGCACCCCATTGGACTTACCTGTGTGGGTTAAATCCGGGTTATTTGACAACCTATGGCGGTGATGGTTCTGCTCAGGCAGAGCAGTGCTGATGCTCCTCATAAAGCTGTCGCTGCTGTGAAGGTTCTAGGTGACATCACAAATCCCTTTGGTTACATACACAACAAAGCTGGGTTGTTGTTGTTTACACTCTGCAAGGCCTGTGGAAGTGAGTGACATCATAGCACTGTAGTTCTGAGGGTTCAAGATGGATGCAACAATCTCCTGTTGCTTCTATGAAGGCCGTAATAGACGACATCACCAAACAGCTCCATAGTCACATACACAGCAAAGGAGAGATGTTGTTTACACCTAGTGATGTCAGTGGTATTGAGTGACATCACAGCACAGTGCTAAGGCTCCTGGGCCTGGACACAGCAGCGGCTGCAATATCTCAACGGAGAATACGTTTATATCTATGTGTGTGTGTGCGCATATATATATATATATATATATATATATATATTTCTCCGCCGAAATCACTTTTAAACCCATTTCCACCTTTTTTTCCCTTCTCTTCCTCTTACTTTTTTTTCACGTTTTTTTACGTTTTTCTCCTTTTCGCCTCTTTTCTGGGCGTATTATTCTTCTTTTTCTTCTTTTTTTTCGTCTAATGCATACCCCATCAGTGCAGCAATGCTTATTCAATACCGCCAGCAGATGGAGACACTGGGGGATAATTTTCTAAGGATTTATACTGATTTTTCCTGTCTGAATTTGTCGCACAGAAAGTTGCAGGCCAAATATGTGTGACATTTCTGCGACTTTAGCTTCTAGAGCATTTTTACAACATTATACATAGGTGCTGAATACATAAAAAGCGACTGTTCAGCGACAGACAAGTCGCATCGGCTGAAAGTAGGCCAGAATGTCAGTCCATGTTGGAGCAGGTTTAGATACAGTCTAAAGCATAGATCTCAAAGTCTGTGCACAGAATTTAGCAAGGGCCTCGCACCTTCTGATGCATCAGGTAGGTGCACAATAGCATAGCCTAACCCTCTGTACTTTGGTCTATATTGATGCGGGACATAGACAGCCAGCTGATGACCAATCCATTAGTGCAATGGATGGCTGGAAGCATTTGTCTTTGCCTTTGCAATACCACAGAAGCAATGCATGGTCAATGTACAGCAATGACACACCTGTGTGAACAGCCAGGAGACCCCCCCCCCCCCCCATGTTATGTTACATAGTTACATAGTTAGTACGGTCGAAAAAAGACATATGTCCATCACGTTCAACCAGGGAATTAAGGGGTAGGGGTGTGGCGCGATATTGGGGAAGGGATGAGATTTTATATTTCTTCATAAGCATTAATCTTATTTTGTCAATTAGGAACATTCAGCACCCACCCGCTATCAAGGCAGCTGCCTATCATGTCATGCCCTACCTGCACAGGTGTGCTGGCTACTCAAATGATCCAATTAAGGAGGCCATTTAGTCAGCAGCAGCAGAAGTCCTGTGCCTGGACGCTCCAACAGGGGCCAGACACAAGCAGAAGCAGAAGCAGCAGAAGCAGCAGCAGCACCACCTTTTGTTTTTTGGCTGCAGCAGCAGCAAGGCCCACAGGGCTGGCTAGCTGGCTAGCCAGCAAGCAGGTAGCAATGAAAGTAGGAATCTTTCTTTTTAACCCTGTAAGGGGGTGGTGCACTGTACCCGAAGATACTGCCATATCGGGTCAATGCATAGGGCGACGGAAGCAAGCTTCGAAATCGGCCCCCGTTCTCAAAAATCCATTTAATATATGGTCCCCAGATAGGGGACGTATCAGATATTAAACTGATAAGAACAGATACTACACTTGATCTTAGCCAAAAGGCCGAGAAGCGATAACCGTGAAAGGGGCGGGCCCAACAAGGTCCCCTTCATGGGCACTATCACTGCTTGCTGTCAGGGAGGCTGCCAGACAATTTTCCATGCACACTCTGGGCTGGGGGGCAGTCAACCACCAGTACACACAGCAGAACCTAAACCCATACCATTATTGCTAAGCAGCAAGACAGGGGCCCATTGCACTCCCACGGGGCCTTTTTAAATGCAATCCATAACCCGGATTTGCCAGGAACCCTTCTTACTCCTCCTACTTGCATGTGACACTGGGCTTAGGATCTGCATAGGAAACACACACACAAGCACACACCTACCTTTGTTGCCTGCAGATGCCTCCTTGGCTGTCCCCAAACGGTATCAAACCAACACCCACGGGAAGCTGTAAGCATAGAGGACATGCCTGCACCCCATTGGACTTACCTGTGTGGGTTAAATCCGGGTTATTTGACAACCTATGGCGGTGATGGTTCTGCTCAGGCAGAGCAGTGCTGATGCTCCTCATAAAGCTGTCGCTGCTGTGAAGGTTCTAGGTGACATCACAAATCCCTTTGGTTACATACACAACAAAGCTGGGTTGTTGTTGTTTACACTCTGCAAGGCCTGTGGAAGTGAGTGACATCATAGCACTGTAGTTCTGAGGGTTCAAGATGGATGCAACAATCTCCTGTTGCTTCTATGAAGGCCGTAATAGACGACATCACCAAACAGCTCCATAGTCACATACACAGCAAAGGAGAGATGTTGTTTACACCTAGTGATGTCAGTGGTATTGAGTGACATCACAGCACAGTGCTAAGGCTCCTGGGCCTGGACACAGCAGCGGCTGCAATATCTCAACGGAGAATACGTTTATATCTATGTGTGTGTGTGCGCATATATATATATATATATATATATATATATATATATATATATATATTTCTCCGCCGAAATCACTTTTAAACCCATTTCCACCTTTTTTTCCCTTCTCTTCCTCTTACTTTTTTTTCACGTTTTTTTACGTTTTTCTCCTTTTCGCCTCTTTTCTGGGCGTATTATTCTTCTTTTTCTTCTTTTTTTTCGTCTAATGCATACCCCATCAGTGCAGCAATGCTTATTCAATACCGCCAGCAGATGGAGACACTGGGGGATAATTTTCTAAGGATTTATACTGATTTTTCCTGTCTGAATTTGTCGCACAGAAAGTTGCAGGCCAAATATGTGTGACATTTCTGCGACTTTAGCTTCTAGAGCATTTTTACAACATTATACATAGGTGCTGAATACATAAAAAGCGACTGTTCAGCGACAGACAAGTCGCATCGGCTGAAAGTAGGCCAGAATGTCAGTCCATGTTGGAGCAGGTTTAGATACAGTCTAAAGCATAGATCTCAAAGTCTGTGCACAGAATTTAGCAAGGGCCTCGCACCTTCTGATGCATCAGGTAGGTGCACAATAGCATAGCCTAACCCTCTGTACTTTGGTCTATATTGATGCGGGACATAGACAGCCAGCTGATGACCAATCCATTAGTGCAATGGATGGCTGGAAGCATTTGTCTTTGCCTTTGCAATACCACAGAAGCAATGCATGGTCAATGTACAGCAATGACACACCTGTGTGAACAGCCAGGAGACCCCCCCCCCCCCATGTTATGTTACATAGTTACATAGTTAGTACGGTCGAAAAAAGACATATGTCCATCACGTTCAACCAGGGAATTAAGGGGTAGGGGTGTGGCGCGATATTGGGGAAGGGATGAGATTTTATATTTCTTCATAAGCATTAATCTTATTTTGTCAATTAGGAACATTCAGCACCCACCCGCTATCAAGGCAGCTGCCTATCATGTCATGCCCTACCTGCACAGGTGTGCTGGCTACTCAAATGATCCAATTAAGGAGGCCATTTAGTCAGCAGCAGCAGAAGTCCTGTGCCTGGACGCTCCAACAGGGGCCAGACACAAGCAGAAGCAGAAGCAGCAGAAGCAGCAGCAGCACCACCTTTTGTTTTTTGGCTGCAGCAGCAGCAAGGCCCACAGGGCTGGCTAGCTGGCTAGCCAGCAAGCAGGTAGCAATGAAAGTAGGAATCTTTCTTTTTAACCCTGTAAGGGGGTGGTGCACTGTACCCGAAGATACTGCCATATCGGGTCAATGCATAGGGCGACGGAAGCAAGCTTCGAAATCGGCCCCCGTTCTCAAAAATCCATTTAATATATGGTCCCCAGATAGGGGACGTATCAGATATTAAACTGATAAGAACAGATACTACACTTGATCTTAGCCAAAAGGCCGAGAAGCGATAACCGTGAAAGGGGCGGGCCCAACAAGGTCCCCTTCATGGGCACTATCACTGCTTGCTGTCAGGGAGGCTGCCAGACAATTTTCCATGCACACTCTGGGCTGGGGGGCAGTCAACCACCAGTACACACAGCAGAACCTAAACCCATACCATTATTGCTAAGCAGCAAGACAGGGGCCCATTGCACTCCCACGGGGCCTTTTTAAATGCAATCCATAACCCGGATTTGCCAGGAACCCTTCTTACTCCTCCTACTTGCATGTGACACTGGGCTTAGGATCTGCATAGGAAACACACACACAAGCACACACCTACCTTTGTTGCCTGCAGATGCCTCCTTGGCTGTCCCCAAACGGTATCAAACCAACACCCACGGGAAGCTGTAAGCATAGAGGACATGCCTGCACCCCATTGGACTTACCTGTGTGGGTTAAATCCGGGTTATTTGACAACCTATGGCGGTGATGGTTCTGCTCAGGCAGAGCAGTGCTGATGCTCCTCATAAAGCTGTCGCTGCTGTGAAGGTTCTAGGTGACATCACAAATCCCTTTGGTTACATACACAACAAAGCTGGGTTGTTGTTGTTTACACTCTGCAAGGCCTGTGGAAGTGAGTGACATCATAGCACTGTAGTTCTGAGGGTTCAAGATGGATGCAACAATCTCCTGTTGCTTCTATGAAGGCCGTAATAGACGACATCACCAAACAGCTCCATAGTCACATACACAGCAAAGGAGAGATGTTGTTTACACCTAGTGATGTCAGTGGTATTGAGTGACATCACAGCACAGTGCTAAGGCTCCTGGGCCTGGACACAGCAGCGGCTGCAATATCTCAACGGAGAATACGTTTATATCTATGTGTGTGTGTGCGCATATATATATATATATATATATATATATATATATATATATATATTTCTCCGCCGAAATCACTTTTAAACCCATTTCCACCTTTTTTTCCCTTCTCTTCCTCTTACTTTTTTTTCACGTTTTTTTACGTTTTTCTCCTTTTCGCCTCTTTTCTGGGCGTATTATTCTTCTTTTTCTTCTTTTTTTTCGTCTAATGCATACCCCATCAGTGCAGCAATGCTTATTCAATACCGCCAGCAGATGGAGACACTGGGGGATAATTTTCTAAGGATTTATACTGATTTTTCCTGTCTGAATTTGTCGCACAGAAAGTTGCAGGCCAAATATGTGTGACATTTCTGCGACTTTAGCTTCTAGAGCATTTTTACAACATTATACATAGGTGCTGAATACATAAAAAGCGACTGTTCAGCGACAGACAAGTCGCATCGGCTGAAAGTAGGCCAGAATGTCAGTCCATGTTGGAGCAGGTTTAGATACAGTCTAAAGCATAGATCTCAAAGTCTGTGCACAGAATTTAGCAAGGGCCTCGCACCTTCTGATGCATCAGGTAGGTGCACAATAGCATAGCCTAACCCTCTGTACTTTGGTCTATATTGATGCGGGACATAGACAGCCAGCTGATGACCAATCCATTAGTGCAATGGATGGCTGGAAGCATTTGTCTTTGCCTTTGCAATACCACAGAAGCAATGCATGGTCAATGTACAGCAATGACACACCTGTGTGAACAGCCAGGAGACCCCCCCCCCCCCATGTTATGTTACATAGTTACATAGTTAGTACGGTCGAAAAAAGACATATGTCCATCACGTTCAACCAGGGAATTAAGGGGTAGGGGTGTGGCGCGATATTGGGGAAGGGATGAGATTTTATATTTCTTCATAAGCATTAATCTTATTTTGTCAATTAGGAACATTCAGCACCCACCCGCTATCAAGGCAGCTGCCTATCATGTCATGCCCTACCTGCACAGGTGTGCTGGCTACTCAAATGATCCAATTAAGGAGGCCATTTAGTCAGCAGCAGCAGAAGTCCTGTGCCTGGACGCTCCAACAGGGGCCAGACACAAGCAGAAGCAGAAGCAGCAGAAGCAGCAGCAGCACCACCTTTTGTTTTTTGGCTGCAGCAGCAGCAAGGCCCACAGGGCTGGCTAGCTGGCTAGCCAGCAAGCAGGTAGCAATGAAAGTAGGAATCTTTCTTTTTAACCCTGTAAGGGGGTGGTGCACTGTACCCGAAGATACTGCCATATCGGGTCAATGCATAGGGCGACGGAAGCAAGCTTCGAAATCGGCCCCCGTTCTCAAAAATCCATTTAATATATGGTCCCCAGATAGGGGACGTATCAGATATTAAACTGATAAGAACAGATACTACACTTGATCTTAGCCAAAAGGCCGAGAAGCGATAACCGTGAAAGGGGCGGGCCCAACAAGGTCCCCTTCATGGGCACTATCACTGCTTGCTGTCAGGGAGGCTGCCAGACAATTTTCCATGCACACTCTGGGCTGGGGGGCAGTCAACCACCAGTACACACAGCAGAACCTAAACCCATACCATTATTGCTAAGCAGCAAGACAAGGGCCCATTGCACTCCCACGGGGCCTTTTTAAATGCAATCCATAACCCGGATTTGCCAGGAACCCTTCTTACTCCTCCTACTTGCATGTGACACTGGGCTTAGGATCTGCATAGGAAACACACACACAAGCACACACCTACCTTTGTTGCCTGCAGATGCCTCCTTGGCTGTCCCCAAACGGTATCAAACCAACACCCACGGGAAGCTGTAAGCATAGAGGACATGCCTGCACCCCATTGGACTTACCTGTGTGGGTTAAATCCGGGTTATTTGACAACCTATGGCGGTGATGGTTCTGCTCAGGCAGAGCAGTGCTGATGCTCCTCATAAAGCTGTCGCTGCTGTGAAGGTTCTAGGTGACATCACAAATCCCTTTGGTTACATACACAACAAAGCTGGGTTGTTGTTGTTTACACTCTGCAAGGCCTGTGGAAGTGAGTGACATCATAGCACTGTAGTTCTGAGGGTTCAAGATGGATGCAACAATCTCCTGTTGCTTCTATGAAGGCCGTAATAGACGACATCACCAAACAGCTCCATAGTCACATACACAGCAAAGGAGAGATGTTGTTTACACCTAGTGATGTCAGTGGTATTGAGTGACATCACAGCACAGTGCTAAGGCTCCTGGGCCTGGACACAGCAGCGGCTGCAATATCTCAACGGAGAATACGTTTATATCTATGTGTGTGTGTGCGCATATATATATATATATATATATATATATATATATATATATATTTCTCCGCCGAAATCACTTTTAAACCCATTTCCACCTTTTTTTCCCTTCTCTTCCTCTTACTTTTTTTTCACGTTTTTTTACGTTTTTCTCCTTTTCGCCTCTTTTCTGGGCGTATTATTCTTCTTTTTCTTCTTTTTTTTCGTCTAATGCATACCCCATCAGTGCAGCAATGCTTATTCAATACCGCCAGCAGATGGAGACACTGGGGGATAATTTTCTAAGGATTTATACTGATTTTTCCTGTCTGAATTTGTCGCACAGAAAGTTGCAGGCCAAATATGTGTGACATTTCTGCGACTTTAGCTTCTAGAGCATTTTTACAACATTATACATAGGTGCTGAATACATAAAAAGCGACTGTTCAGCGACAGACAAGTCGCATCGGCTGAAAGTAGGCCAGAATGTCAGTCCATGTTGGAGCAGGTTTAGATACAGTCTAAAGCATAGATCTCAAAGTCTGTGCACAGAATTTAGCAAGGGCCTCGCACCTTCTGATGCATCAGGTAGGTGCACAATAGCATAGCCTAACCCTCTGTACTTTGGTCTATATTGATGCGGGACATAGACAGCCAGCTGATGACCAATCCATTAGTGCAATGGATGGCTGGAAGCATTTGTCTTTGCCTTTGCAATACCACAGAAGCAATGCATGGTCAATGTACAGCAATGACACACCTGTGTGAACAGCCAGGAGACCCCCCCCCCCATGTTATGTTACATAGTTACATAGTTAGTACGGTCGAAAAAAGACATATGTCCATCACGTTCAACCAGGGAATTAAGGGGTAGGGGTGTGGCGCGATATTGGGGAAGGGATGAGATTTTATATTTCTTCATAAGCATTAATCTTATTTTGTCAATTAGGAACATTCAGCACCCACCCGCTATCAAGGCAGCTGCCTATCATGTCATGCCCTACCTGCACAGGTGTGCTGGCTACTCAAATGATCCAATTAAGGAGGCCATTTAGTCAGCAGCAGCAGAAGTCCTGTGCCTGGACGCTCCAACAGGGGCCAGACACAAGCAGAAGCAGAAGCAGCAGAAGCAGCAGCAGCACCACCTTTTGTTTTTTGGCTGCAGCAGCAGCAAGGCCCACAGGGCTGGCTAGCTGGCTAGCCAGCAAGCAGGTAGCAATGAAAGTAGGAATCTTTCTTTTTAACCCTGTAAGGGGGTGGTGCACTGTACCCGAAGATACTGCCATATCGGGTCAATGCATAGGGCGACGGAAGCAAGCTTCGAAATCGGCCCCCGTTCTCAAAAATCCATTTAATATATGGTCCCCAGATAGGGGACGTATCAGATATTAAACTGATAAGAACAGATACTACACTTGATCTTAGCCAAAAGGCCGAGAAGCGATAACCGTGAAAGGGGCGGGCCCAACAAGGTCCCCTTCATGGGCACTATCACTGCTTGCTGTCAGGGAGGCTGCCAGACAATTTTCCATGCACACTCTGGGCTGGGGGGCAGTCAACCACCAGTACACACAGCAGAACCTAAACCCATACCATTATTGCTAAGCAGCAAGACAGGGGCCCATTGCACTCCCACGGGGCCTTTTTAAATGCAATCCATAACCCGGATTTGCCAGGAACCCTTCTTACTCCTCCTACTTGCATGTGACACTGGGCTTAGGATCTGCATAGGAAACACACACACAAGCACACACCTACCTTTGTTGCCTGCAGATGCCTCCTTGGCTGTCCCCAAACGGTATCAAACCAACACCCACGGGAAGCTGTAAGCATAGAGGACATGCCTGCACCCCATTGGACTTACCTGTGTGGGTTAAATCCGGGTTATTTGACAACCTATGGCGGTGATGGTTCTGCTCAGGCAGAGCAGTGCTGATGCTCCTCATAAAGCTGTCGCTGCTGTGAAGGTTCTAGGTGACATCACAAATCCCTTTGGTTACATACACAACAAAGCTGGGTTGTTGTTGTTTACACTCTGCAAGGCCTGTGGAAGTGAGTGACATCATAGCACTGTAGTTCTGAGGGTTCAAGATGGATGCAACAATCTCCTGTTGCTTCTATGAAGGCCGTAATAGACGACATCACCAAACAGCTCCATAGTCACATACACAGCAAAGGAGAGATGTTGTTTACACCTAGTGATGTCAGTGGTATTGAGTGACATCACAGCACAGTGCTAAGGCTCCTGGGCCTGGACACAGCAGCGGCTGCAATATCTCAACGGAGAATACGTTTATATCTATGTGTGTGTGTGCGCATATATATATATATATATATATATATATATATATATATATTTCTCCGCCGAAATCACTTTTAAACCCATTTCCACCTTTTTTTCCCTTCTCTTCCTCTTACTTTTTTTTCACGTTTTTTTACGTTTTTCTCCTTTTCGCCTCTTTTCTGGGCGTATTATTCTTCTTTTTCTTCTTTTTTTTCGTCTAATGCATACCCCATCAGTGCAGCAATGCTTATTCAATACCGCCAGCAGATGGAGACACTGGGGGATAATTTTCTAAGGATTTATACTGATTTTTCCTGTCTGAATTTGTCGCACAGAAAGTTGCAGGCCAAATATGTGTGACATTTCTGCGACTTTAGCTTCTAGAGCATTTTTACAACATTATACATAGGTGCTGAATACATAAAAAGCGACTGTTCAGCGACAGACAAGTCGCATCGGCTGAAAGTAGGCCAGAATGTCAGTCCATGTTGGAGCAGGTTTAGATACAGTCTAAAGCATAGATCTCAAAGTCTGTGCACAGAATTTAGCAAGGGCCTCGCACCTTCTGATGCATCAGGTAGGTGCACAATAGCATAGCCTAACCCTCTGTACTTTGGTCTATATTGATGCGGGACATAGACAGCCAGCTGATGACCAATCCATTAGTGCAATGGATGGCTGGAAGCATTTGTCTTTGCCTTTGCAATACCACAGAAGCAATGCATGGTCAATGTACAGCAATGACACACCTGTGTGAACAGCCAGGAGACCCCCCCCCCCCATGTTATGTTACATAGTTACATAGTTAGTACGGTCGAAAAAAGACATATGTCCATCACGTTCAACCAGGGAATTAAGGGGTAGGGGTGTGGCGCGATATTGGGGAAGGGATGAGATTTTATATTTCTTCATAAGCATTAATCTTATTTTGTCAATTAGGAACATTCAGCACCCACCCGCTATCAAGGCAGCTGCCTATCATGTCATGCCCTACCTGCACAGGTGTGCTGGCTACTCAAATGATCCAATTAAGGAGGCCATTTAGTCAGCAGCAGCAGAAGTCCTGTGCCTGGACGCTCCAACAGGGGCCAGACACAAGCAGAAGCAGAAGCAGCAGCAGCACCACCTTTTGTTTTTTGGCTGCAGCAGCAGCAAGGCCCACAGGGCTGGCTAGCTGGCTAGCCAGCAAGCAGGTAGCAATGAAAGTAGGAATCTTTCTTTTTAACCCTGTAAGGGGGTGGTGCACTGTACCCGAAGATACTGCCATATCGGGTCAATGCATAGGGCGACGGAAGCAAGCTTCGAAATCGGCCCCCGTTCTCAAAAATCCATTTAATATATGGTCCCCAGATAGGGGACGTATCAGATATTAAACTGATAAGAACAGATACTACACTTGATCTTAGCCAAAAGGCCGAGAAGCGATAACCGTGAAAGGGGCGGGCCCAACAAGGTCCCCTTCATGGGCACTATCACTGCTTGCTGTCAGGGAGGCTGCCAGACAATTTTCCATGCACACTCTGGGCTGGGGGGCAGTCAACCACCAGTACACACAGCAGAACCTAAACCCATACCATTATTGCTAAGCAGCAAGACAGGGGCCCATTGCACTCCCACGGGGCCTTTTTAAATGCAATCCATAACCCGGATTTGCCAGGAACCCTTCTTACTCCTCCTACTTGCATGTGACACTGGGCTTAGGATCTGCATAGGAAACACACACACAAGCACACACCTACCTTTGTTGCCTGCAGATGCCTCCTTGGCTGTCCCCAAACGGTATCAAACCAACACCCACGGGAAGCTGTAAGCATAGAGGACATGCCTGCACCCCATTGGACTTACCTGTGTGGGTTAAATCCGGGTTATTTGACAACCTATGGCGGTGATGGTTCTGCTCAGGCAGAGCAGTGCTGATGCTCCTCATAAAGCTGTCGCTGCTGTGAAGGTTCTAGGTGACATCACAAATCCCTTTGGTTACATACACAACAAAGCTGGGTTGTTGTTGTTTACACTCTGCAAGGCCTGTGGAAGTGAGTGACATCATAGCACTGTAGTTCTGAGGGTTCAAGATGGATGCAACAATCTCCTGTTGCTTCTATGAAGGCCGTAATAGACGACATCACCAAACAGCTCCATAGTCACATACACAGCAAAGGAGAGATGTTGTTTACACCTAGTGATGTCAGTGGTATTGAGTGACATCACAGCACAGTGCTAAGGCTCCTGGGCCTGGACACAGCAGCGGCTGCAATATCTCAACGGAGAATACGTTTATATCTATGTGTGTGTGTGCGCATATATATATATATATATATATATATATATATATATATATATTTCTCCGCCGAAATCACTTTTAAACCCATTTCCACCTTTTTTTCCCTTCTCTTCCTCTTACTTTTTTTTCACGTTTTTTTACGTTTTTCTCCTTTTCGCCTCTTTTCTGGGCGTATTATTCTTCTTTTTCTTCTTTTTTTTCGTCTAATGCATACCCCATCAGTGCAGCAATGCTTATTCAATACCGCCAGCAGATGGAGACACTGGGGGATAATTTTCTAAGGATTTATACTGATTTTTCCTGTCTGAATTTGTCGCACAGAAAGTTGCAGGCCAAATATGTGTGACATTTCTGCGACTTTAGCTTCTAGAGCATTTTTACAACATTATACATAGGTGCTGAATACATAAAAAGCGACTGTTCAGCGACAGACAAGTCGCATCGGCTGAAAGTAGGCCAGAATGTCAGTCCATGTTGGAGCAGGTTTAGATACAGTCTAAAGCATAGATCTCAAAGTCTGTGCACAGAATTTAGCAAGGGCCTCGCACCTTCTGATGCATCAGGTAGGTGCACAATAGCATAGCCTAACCCTCTGTACTTTGGTCTATATTGATGCGGGACATAGACAGCCAGCTGATGACCAATCCATTAGTGCAATGGATGGCTGGAAGCATTTGTCTTTGCCTTTGCAATACCACAGAAGCAATGCATGGTCAATGTACAGCAATGACACACCTGTGTGAACAGCCAGGAGACCCCCCCCCCCCATGTTATGTTACATAGTTACATAGTTAGTACGGTCGAAAAAAGACATATGTCCATCACGTTCAACCAGGGAATTAAGGGGTAGGGGTGTGGCGCGATATTGGGGAAGGGATGAGATTTTATATTTCTTCATAAGCATTAATCTTATTTTGTCAATTAGGAACATTCAGCACCCACCCGCTATCAAGGCAGCTGCCTATCATGTCATGCCCTACCTGCACAGGTGTGCTGGCTACTCAAATGATCCAATTAAGGAGGCCATTTAGTCAGCAGCAGCAGAAGTCCTGTGCCTGGACGCTCCAACAGGGGCCAGACACAAGCAGAAGCAGAAGCAGCAGAAGCAGCAGCAGCACCACCTTTTGTTTTTTGGCTGCAGCAGCAGCAAGGCCCACAGGGCTGGCTAGCTGGCTAGCCAGCAAGCAGGTAGCAATGAAAGTAGGAATCTTTCTTTTTAACCCTGTAAGGGGGTGGTGCACTGTACCCGAAGATACTGCCATATCGGGTCAATGCATAGGGCGACGGAAGCAAGCTTCGAAATCGGCCCCCGTTCTCAAAAATCCATTTAATATATGGTCCCCAGATAGGGGACGTATCAGATATTAAACTGATAAGAACAGATACTACACTTGATCTTAGCCAAAAGGCCGAGAAGCGATAACCGTGAAAGGGGCGGGCCCAACAAGGTCCCCTTCATGGGCACTATCACTGCTTGCTGTCAGGGAGGCTGCCAGACAATTTTCCATGCACACTCTGGGCTGGGGGGCAGTCAACCACCAGTACACACAGCAGAACCTAAACCCATACCATTATTGCTAAGCAGCAAGACAGGGGCCCATTGCACTCCCACGGGGCCTTTTTAAATGCAATCCATAACCCGGATTTGCCAGGAACCCTTCTTACTCCTCCTACTTGCATGTGACACTGGGCTTAGGATCTGCATAGGAAACACACACACAAGCACACACCTACCTTTGTTGCCTGCAGATGCCTCCTTGGCTGTCCCCAAACGGTATCAAACCAACACCCACGGGAAGCTGTAAGCATAGAGGACATGCCTGCACCCCATTGGACTTACCTGTGTGGGTTAAATCCGGGTTATTTGACAACCTATGGCGGTGATGGTTCCGCTCAGGCAGAGCAGTGCTGATGCTCCTCATAAAGCTGTCGCTGCTGTGAAGGTTCTAGGTGACATCACAAATCCCTTTGGTTACATACACAACAAAGCTGGGTTGTTGTTGTTTACACTCTGCAAGGCCTGTGGAAGTGAGTGACATCATAGCACTGTAGTTCTGAGGGTTCAAGATGGATGCAACAATCTCCTGTTGCTTCTATGAAGGCCGTAATAGACGACATCACCAAACAGCTCCATAGTCACATACACAGCAAAGGAGAGATGTTGTTTACACCTAGTGATGTCAGTGGTATTGAGTGACATCACAGCACAGTGCTAAGGCTCCTGGGCCTGGACACAGCAGCGGCTGCAATATCTCAACGGAGAATACGTTTATATCTATGTGTGTGTGTGCGCATATATATATATATATATATATATATATATATATATATATTTCTCCGCCGAAATCACTTTTAAACCCATTTCCACCTTTTTTTCCCTTCTCTTCCTCTTACTTTTTTTTCACGTTTTTTTACGTTTTTCTCCTTTTCGCCTCTTTTCTGGGCGTATTATTCTTCTTTTTCTTCTTTTTTTTCGTCTAATGCATACCCCATCAGTGCAGCAATGCTTATTCAATACCGCCAGCAGATGGAGACACTGGGGGATAATTTTCTAAGGATTTATACTGATTTTTCCTGTCTGAATTTGTCGCACAGAAAGTTGCAGGCCAAATATGTGTGACATTTCTGCGACTTTAGCTTCTAGAGCATTTTTACAACATTATACATAGGTGCTGAATACATAAAAAGCGACTGTTCAGCGACAGACAAGTCGCATCGGCTGAAAGTAGGCCAGAATGTCAGTCCATGTTGGAGCAGGTTTAGATACAGTCTAAAGCATAGATCTCAAAGTCTGTGCACAGAATTTAGCAAGGGCCTCGCACCTTCTGATGCATCAGGTAGGTGCACAATAGCATAGCCTAACCCTCTGTACTTTGGTCTATATTGATGCGGGACATAGACAGCCAGCTGATGACCAATCCATTAGTGCAATGGATGGCTGGAAGCATTTGTCTTTGCCTTTGCAATACCACAGAAGCAATGCATGGTCAATGTACAGCAATGACACACCTGTGTGAACAGCCAGGAGACCCCCCCCCCCCATGTTATGTTACATAGTTACATAGTTAGTACGGTCGAAAAAAGACATATGTCCATCACGTTCAACCAGGGAATTAAGGGGTAGGGGTGTGGCGCGATATTGGGGAAGGGATGAGATTTTATATTTCTTCATAAGCATTAATCTTATTTTGTCAATTAGGAACATTCAGCACCCACCCGCTATCAAGGCAGCTGCCTATCATGTCATGCCCTACCTGCACAGGTGTGCTGGCTACTCAAATGATCCAATTAAGGAGGCCATTTAGTCAGCAGCAGCAGAAGTCCTGTGCCTGGACGCTCCAACAGGGGCCAGACACAAGCAGAAGCAGAAGCAGCAGAAGCAGCAGCAGCACCACCTTTTGTTTTTTGGCTGCAGCAGCAGCAAGGCCCACAGGGCTGGCTAGCTGGCTAGCCAGCAAGCAGGTAGCAATGAAAGTAGGAATCTTTCTTTTTAACCCTGTAAGGGGGTGGTGCACTGTACCCAAAGATACTGCCATATCGGGTCAATGCATAGGGCGACGGAAGCAAGCTTCGAAATCGGCCCCCGTTCTCAAAAATCCATTTAATATATGGTCCCCAGATAGGGGACGTATCAGATATTAAACTGATAAGAACAGATACTACACTTGATCTTAGCCAAAAGGCCGAGAAGCGATAACCGTGAAAGGGGCGGGCCCAACAAGGTCCCCTTCATGGGCACTATCACTGCTTGCTGTCAGGGAGGCTGCCAGACAATTTTCCATGCACACTCTGGGCTGGGGGGCAGTCAACCACCAGTACACACAGCAGAACCTAAACCCATACCATTATTGCTAAGCAGCAAGACAGGGGCCCATTGCACTCCCACGGGGCCTTTTTAAATGCAATCCATAACCCGGATTTGCCAGGAACCCTTCTTACTCCTCCTACTTGCATGTGACACTGGGCTTAGGATCTGCATAGGAAACACACACACAAGCACACACCTACCTTTGTTGCCTGCAGATGCCTCCTTGGCTGTCCCCAAACGGTATCAAACCAACACCCACGGGAAGCTGTAAGCATAGAGGACATGCCTGCACCCCATTGGACTTACCTGTGTGGGTTAAATCCGGGTTATTTGACAACCTATGGCGGTGATGGTTCTGCTCAGGCAGAGCAGTGCTGATGCTCCTCATAAAGCTGTCGCTGCTGTGAAGGTTCTAGGTGACATCACAAATCCCTTTGGTTACATACACAACAAAGCTGGGTTGTTGTTGTTTACACTCTGCAAGGCCTGTGGAAGTGAGTGACATCATAGCACTGTAGTTCTGAGGGTTCAAGATGGATGCAACAATCTCCTGTTGCTTCTATGAAGGCCGTAATAGACGACATCACCAAACAGCTCCATAGTCACATACACAGCAAAGGAGAGATGTTGTTTACACCTAGTGATGTCAGTGGTATTGAGTGACATCACAGCACAGTGCTAAGGCTCCTGGGCCTGGACACAGCAGCGGCTGCAATATCTCAACGGAGAATACGTTTATATCTATGTGTGTGTGTGCGCATATATATATATATATATATATATATATATATATATTTCTCCGCCGAAATCACTTTTAAACCCATTTCCACCTTTTTTTCCCTTCTCTTCCTCTTACTTTTTTTTCACGTTTTTTTACGTTTTTCTCCTTTTCGCCTCTTTTCTGGGCGTATTATTCTTCTTTTTCTTCTTTTTTTTCGTCTAATGCATACCCCATCAGTGCAGCAATGCTTATTCAATACCGCCAGCAGATGGAGACACTGGGGGATAATTTTCTAAGGATTTATACTGATTTTTCCTGTCTGAATTTGTCGCACAGAAAGTTGCAGGCCAAATATGTGTGACATTTCTGCGACTTTAGCTTCTAGAGCATTTTTACAACATTATACATAGGTGCTGAATACATAAAAAGCGACTGTTCAGCGACAGACAAGTCGCATCGGCTGAAAGTAGGCCAGAATGTCAGTCCATGTTGGAGCAGGTTTAGATACAGTCTAAAGCATAGATCTCAAAGTCTGTGCACAGAATTTAGCAAGGGCCTCGCACCTTCTGATGCATCAGGTAGGTGCACAATAGCATAGCCTAACCCTCTGTACTTTGGTCTATATTGATGCGGGACATAGACAGCCAGCTGATGACCAATCCATTAGTGCAATGGATGGCTGGAAGCATTTGTCTTTGCCTTTGCAATACCACAGAAGCAATGCATGGTCAATGTACAGCAATGACACACCTGTGTGAACAGCCAGGAGACCCCCCCCCCCATGTTATGTTACATAGTTACATAGTTAGTACGGTCGAAAAAAGACATATGTCCATCACGTTCAACCAGGGAATTAAGGGGTAGGGGTGTGGCGCGATATTGGGGAAGGGATGAGATTTTATATTTCTTCATAAGCATTAATCTTATTTTGTCAATTAGGAACATTCAGCACCCACCCGCTATCAAGGCAGCTGCCTATCATGTCATGCCCTACCTGCACAGGTGTGCTGGCTACTCAAATGATCCAATTAAGGAGGCCATTTAGTCAGCAGCAGCAGAAGTCCTGTGCCTGGACGCTCCAACAGGGGCCAGACACAAGCAGAAGCAGAAGCAGCAGAAGCAGCAGCAGCACCACCTTTTGTTTTTTGGCTGCAGCAGCAGCAAGGCCCACAGGGCTGGCTAGCTGGCTAGCCAGCAAGCAGGTAGCAATGAAAGTAGGAATCTTTCTTTTTAACCCTGTAAGGGGGTGGTGCACTGTACCCGAAGATACTGCCATATCGGGTCAATGCATAGGGCGACGGAAGCAAGCTTCGAAATCGGCCCCCGTTCTCAAAAATCCATTTAATATATGGTCCCCAGATAGGGGACGTATCAGATATTAAACTGATAAGAACAGATACTACACTTGATCTTAGCCAAAAGGCCGAGAAGCGATAACCGTGAAAGGGGCGGGCCCAACAAGGTCCCCTTCATGGGCACTATCACTGCTTGCTGTCAGGGAGGCTGCCAGACAATTTTCCATGCACACTCTGGGCTGGGGGGCAGTCAACCACCAGTACACACAGCAGAACCTAAACCCATACCATTATTGCTAAGCAGCAAGACAGGGGCCCATTGCACTCCCACGGGGCCTTTTTAAATGCAATCCATAACCCGGATTTGCCAGGAACCCTTCTTACTCCTCCTACTTGCATGTGACACTGGGCTTAGGATCTGCATAGGAAACACACACACAAGCACACACCTACCTTTGTTGCCTGCAGATGCCTCCTTGGCTGTCCCCAAACGGTATCAAACCAACACCCACGGGAAGCTGTAAGCATAGAGGACATGCCTGCACCCCATTGGACTTACCTGTGTGGGTTAAATCCGGGTTATTTGACAACCTATGGCGGTGATGGTTCTGCTCAGGCAGAGCAGTGCTGATGCTCCTCATAAAGCTGTCGCTGCTGTGAAGGTTCTAGGTGACATCACAAATCCCTTTGGTTACATACACAACAAAGCTGGGTTGTTGTTGTTTACACTCTGCAAGGCCTGTGGAAGTGAGTGACATCATAGCACTGTAGTTCTGAGGGTTCAAGATGGATGCAACAATCTCCTGTTGCTTCTATGAAGGCCGTAATAGACGACATCACCAAACAGCTCCATAGTCACATACACAGCAAAGGAGAGATGTTGTTTACACCTAGTGATGTCAGTGGTATTGAGTGACATCACAGCACAGTGCTAAGGCTCCTGGGCCTGGACACAGCAGCGGCTGCAATATCTCAACGGAGAATACGTTTATATCTATGTGTGTGTGTGCGCATATATATATATATATATATATATATATATATATATATATATATATTTCTCCGCCGAAATCACTTTTAAACCCATTTCCACCTTTTTTTCCCTTCTCTTCCTCTTACTTTTTTTTCACGTTTTTTTACGTTTTTCTCCTTTTCGCCTCTTTTCTGGGCGTATTATTCTTCTTTTTCTTCTTTTTTTTCGTCTAATGCATACCCCATCAGTGCAGCAATGCTTATTCAATACCGCCAGCAGATGGAGACACTGGGGGATAATTTTCTAAGGATTTATACTGATTTTTCCTGTCTGAATTTGTCGCACAGAAAGTTGCAGGCCAAATATGTGTGACATTTCTGCGACTTTAGCTTCTAGAGCATTTTTACAACATTATACATAGGTGCTGAATACATAAAAAGCGACTGTTCAGCGACAGACAAGTCGCATCGGCTGAAAGTAGGCCAGAATGTCAGTCCATGTTGGAGCAGGTTTAGATACAGTCTAAAGCATAGATCTCAAAGTCTGTGCACAGAATTTAGCAAGGGCCTCGCACCTTCTGATGCATCAGGTAGGTGCACAATAGCATAGCCTAACCCTCTGTACTTTGGTCTATATTGATGCGGGACATAGACAGCCAGCTGATGACCAATCCATTAGTGCAATGGATGGCTGGAAGCATTTGTCTTTGCCTTTGCAATACCACAGAAGCAATGCATGGTCAATGTACAGCAATGACACACCTGTGTGAACAGCCAGGAGACCCCCCCCCCCCATGTTATGTTACATAGTTACATAGTTAGTACGGTCGAAAAAAGACATATGTCCATCACGTTCAACCAGGGAATTAAGGGGTAGGGGTGTGGCGCGATATTGGGGAAGGGATGAGATTTTATATTTCTTCATAAGCATTAATCTTATTTTGTCAATTAGGAACATTCAGCACCCACCCGCTATCAAGGCAGCTGCCTATCATGTCATGCCCTACCTGCACAGGTGTGCTGGCTACTCAAATGATCCAATTAAGGAGGCCATTTAGTCAGCAGCAGCAGAAGTCCTGTGCCTGGACGCTCCAACAGGGGCCAGACACAAGCAGAAGCAGAAGCAGCAGAAGCAGCAGCAGCACCACCTTTTGTTTTTTGGCTGCAGCAGCAGCAAGGCCCCACAGGGCTGGCTAGCTGGCTAGCCAGCAAGCAGGTAGCAATGAAAGTAGGAATCTTTCTTTTTAACCCTGTAAGGGGGTGGTGCACTGTACCCGAAGATACTGCCATATCGGGTCAATGCATAGGGCGACGGAAGCAAGCTTCGAAATCGGCCCCCGTTCTCAAAAATCCATTTAATATATGGTCCCCAGATAGGGGACGTATCAGATATTAAACTGATAAGAACAGATACTACACTTGATCTTAGCCAAAAGGCCGAGAAGCGATAACCGTGAAAGGGGCGGGCCCAACAAGGTCCCCTTCATGGGCACTATCACTGCTTGCTGTCAGGGAGGCTGCCAGACAATTTTCCATGCACACTCTGGGCTGGGGGGCAGTCAACCACCAGTACACACAGCAGAACCTAAACCCATACCATTATTGCTAAGCAGCAAGACAGGGGCCCATTGCACTCCCACGGGGCCTTTTTAAATGCAATCCATAACCCGGATTTGCCAGGAACCCTTCTTACTCCTCCTACTTGCATGTGACACTGGGCTTAGGATCTGCATAGGAAACACACACACAAGCACACACCTACCTTTGTTGCCTGCAGATGCCTCCTTGGCTGTCCCCAAATGGTATCAAACCAACACCCACGGGAAGCTGTAAGCATAGAGGACATGCCTGCACCCCATTGGACTTACCTGTGTGGGTTAAATCCGGGTTATTTGACAACCTATGGCGGTGATGGTTCTGCTCAGGCAGAGCAGTGCTGATGCTCCTCATAAAGCTGTCGCTGCTGTGAAGGTTCTAGGTGACATCACAAATCCCTTTGGTTACATACACAACAAAGCTGGGTTGTTGTTGTTTACACTCTGCAAGGCCTGTGGAAGTGAGTGACATCATAGCACTGTAGTTCTGAGGGTTCAAGATGGATGCAACAATCTCCTGTTGCTTCTATGAAGGCCGTAATAGACGACATCACCAAACAGCTCCATAGTCACATACACAGCAAAGGAGAGATGTTGTTTACACCTAGTGATGTCAGTGGTATTGAGTGACATCACAGCACAGTGCTAAGGCTCCTGGGCCTGGACACAGCAGCGGCTGCAATATCTCAACGGAGAATACGTTTATATCTATGTGTGTGTGTGCGCATATATATATATATATATATATATATATATATATATTTCTCCGCCGAAATCACTTTTAAACCCATTTCCACCTTTTTTTCCCTTCTCTTCCTCTTACTTTTTTTTCACGTTTTTTTTACGTTTTTCTCTCCTTTTCGCCTCTTTTCTGGGCGTATTATTCTTCTTTTTCTTCTTTTTTTTCGTCTAATGCATACCCCATCAGTGCAGCAATGCTTATTCAATACCGCCAGCAGATGGAGACACTGGGGGATAATTTTCTAAGGATTTATACTGATTTTTCCTGTCTGAATTTGTCGCACAGAAAGTTGCAGGCCAAATATGTGTGACATTTCTGCGACTTTAGCTTCTAGAGCATTTTTACAACATTATACATAGGTGCTGAATACATAAAAAAGCGACTGTTCAGCGACAGACAAGTCGCATCGGCTGAAAGTAGGCCAGAATGTCAGTCCATGTTGGAGCAGGTTTAGATACAGTCTAAAGCATAGATCTCAAAGTCTGTGCACAGAATTTAGCAAGGGCCTCGCACCTTCTGATGCATCAGGTAGGTGCACAATAGCATAGCCTAACCCTCTGTACTTTGGTCTATATTGATGCGGGACATAGACAGCCAGCTGATGACCAATCCATTAGTGCAATGGATGGCTGGAAGCATTTGTCTTTGCCTTTGCAATACCACAGAAGCAATGCATGGTCAATGTACAGCAATGACACACCTGTGTGAACAGCCAGGAGACCCCCCCCCCCCCCCCCCCCCCCATGTTATGTTACATAGTTACATAGTTAGTACGGTCGAAAAAAGACATATGTCCATCAAGTTCAACCAGGGAATTAAGGGGTAGGGGTGTGGCGCGATATTGGGGAAGGGATGAGATTTTATATTTCTTCATAAGCATTAATCTTATTTTGTCAATTAGGAACATTCAGCACCCACCCGCTATCAAGGCAGCTGCCTATCATGTCATGCCCTACCTGCACAGGTGTGCTGGCTACTCAAATGATCCAATTAAGGAGGCCATTTAGTCAGCAGCAGCAGAAGTCCTGTGCCTGGACGCTCCAACAGGGGCCAGACACAAGCAGAAGCAGAAGCAGCAGAAGCAGCAGCAGCACCACCTTTTGTTTTTTGGCTGCAGCAGCAGCAAGGCCCACAGGGCTGGCTAGCTGGCTAGCCAGCAAGCAGGTAGCAATGAAAGTAGGAATCTTTCTTTTTAACCCTGTAAGGGGGTGGTGCACTGTACCCGAAGATACTGCCATATCGGGTCAATGCATAGGGCGACGGAAGCAAGCTTCGAAATCGGCCCCCGTTCTCAAAAATCCATTTAATATATGGTCCCCCAGATAGGGGACGTATCAGATATTAAACTGATAAGAACAGATACTACACTTGATCTTAGCCAAAAGGCCGAGAAGCGATAACCGTGAAAGGGGCGGGCCCAACAAGGTCCCCTTCATGGGCACTATCACTGCTTGCTGTCAGGGAGGCTGCCAGACAATTTTCCATGCACACTCTGGGCTGGGGGGCAGTCAACCACCAGTACACACAGCAGAACCTAAACCCATACCATTATTGCTAAGCAGCAAGACAGGGGCCCATTGCACTCCCACGGGGCCTTTTTAAATGCAATCCATAACCCGGATTTGCCAGGAACCCTTCTTACTCCTCCTACTTGCATGTGACACTGGGCTTAGGATCTGCATAGGAAACACACACACAAGCACACACCTACCTTTGTTGCCTGCAGATGCCTCCTTGGCTGTCCCCAAACGGTATCAAACCAACACCCACTGGAAGCTGTAAGCATAGAGGACATGCCTGCACCCCATTGGACTTACCTGTGTGGGTTAAATCCGGGTTATTTGACAACCTATGGCGGTGATGGTTCTGCTCAGGCAGAGCAGTGCTGATGCTCCTCATAAAGCTGTCGCTGCTGTGAAGGTTCTAGGTGACATCACAAATCCCTTTGGTTACATACACAACAAAGCTGGGTTGTTGTTGTTTACACTCTGCAAGGGCCTGTGGAAGTGAGTGACATCATAGCACTGTAGTTCTGAGGGTTCAAGATGGATGCAACAATCTCCTGTTGCTTCTATGAAGGCCGTAATAGACGACATCACCAAACAGCTCCATAGTCACATACACAGCAAAGGAGAGATGTTGTTTACACCTAGTGATGTCAGTGGTATTGAGTGACATCACAGCACAGTGCTAAGGCTCCTGGGCCTGGACACAGCAGCGGCTGCAATATCTCAACGGAGAATACGTTTATATCTATGTGTGTGTGTGCGCATATATATATATATATATATATATATATATATATATATATATATATATTTCTCCGCCGAAATCACTTTTAAACCCATTTCCACCTTTTTTTCCCCTTCTCTTCCTCTTACTTTTTTTTTCACGTTTTTTTACGTTTTTCTCCTTTTCGCCTCTTTTCTGGGCGTATTATTCTTCTTTTTCTTCTTTTTTTTCGTCTAATGCATACCCCATCAGTGCAGCAATGCTTATTCAATACCGCCAGCAGATGGAGACACTGGGGGATAATTTTCTAAGGATTTATACTGATTTTTCCTGTCTGAATTTGTCGCACAGAAAGTTGCAGGCCAAATATGTGTGACATTTCTGCGACTTTAGCTTCTAGAGCATTTTTACAACATTATACATAGGTGCTGAATACATAAAAAGCGACTGTTCAGCGACAGACAAGTCGCATCGGCTGAAAGTAGGCCAGAATGTCAGTCCATGTTGGAGCAGGTTTAGATACAGTCTAAAGCATAGATCTCAAAGTCTGTGCACAGAATTTAGCAAGGGCCTCGCACCTTCTGATGCATCAGGTAGGTGCACAATAGCATAGCCTAACCCTCTGTACTTTGGTCTATATTGATGCGGGACATAGACAGCCAGCTGATGACCAATCCATTAGTGCAATGGATGGCTGGAAGCATTTGTCTTTGCCTTTGCAATACCACAGAAGCAATGCATGGTCAATGTACAGCAATGACACACCTGTGTGAACAGCCAGGAGACCCCCCCCCCCCCCCCCCCCCCCATGTTATGTTACATAGTTACATAGTTAGTACGGTCGAAAAAAGACATATGTCCATCACGTTCAACCAGGGAATTAAGGGGTAGGGGTGTGGCGCGATATTGGGGAAGGGATGAGATTTTATATTTCTTCATAAGCATTAATCTTATTTTGTCAATTAGGAACATTCAGCACCCACCCGCTATCAAGGCAGCTGCCTATCATGTCATGCCCTACCTGCACAGGTGTGCTGGCTACTCAAATGATCCAATTAAGGAGGCCATTTAGTCAGCAGCAGCAGAAGTCCTGTGCCTGGACGCTCCAACAGGGGCCAGACACAAGCAGAAGCAGAAGCAGCAGAAGCAGCAGCAGCACCACCTTTTGTTTTTTGGCTGCAGCAGCAGCAAGGCCCACAGGGCTGGCTAGCTGGCTAGCCAGCAAGCAGGTAGCAATGAAAGTAGGAATCTTTCTTTTTAACCCTGTAAGGGGGTGGTGCACTGTACCCGAAGATACTGCCATATCGGGTCAATGCATAGGGCGACGGAAGCAAGCTTCGAAATCGGCCCCCGTTCTCAAAAATCCATTTAATATATGGTCCCCAGATAGGGGACGTATCAGATATTAAACTGATAAGAACAGATACTACACTTGATCTTAGCCAAAAGGCCGAGAAGCGATAACCGTGAAAGGGGCGGGCCCAACAAGGTCCCCTTCATGGGCACTATCACTGCTTGCTGTCAGGGAGGCTGCCAGACAATTTTCCATGCACACTCTGGGCTGGGGGGCAGTCAACCACCAGTACACACAGCAGAACCTAAACCCATACCATTATTGCTAAGCAGCAAGACAGGGGCCCATTGCACTCCCACGGGGCCTTTTTAAATGCAATCCATAACCCGGATTTGCCAGGAACCCTTCTTACTCCTCCTACTTGCATGTGACACTGGGCTTAGGATCTGCATAGGAAACACACACACAAGCACACACCTACCTTTGTTGCCTGCAGATGCCTCCTTGGCTGTCCCCAAACGGTATCAAACCAACACCCACGGGAAGCTGTAAGCATAGAGGACATGCCTGCACCCCATTGGACTTACCTGTGTGGGTTAAATCCGGGTTATTTGACAACCTATGGCGGTGATGGTTCTGCTCAGGCAGAGCAGTGCTGATGCTCCTCATAAAGCTGTCGCTGCTGTGAAGGTTCTAGGTGACATCACAAATCCCTTTGGTTACATACACAACAAAGCTGGGTTGTTGTTGTTTACACTCTGCAAGGCCTGTGGAAGTGAGTGACATCATAGCACTGTAGTTCTGAGGGTTCAAGATGGATGCAACAATCTCCTGTTGCTTCTATGAAGGCCGTAATAGACGACATCACCAAACAGCTCCATAGTCACATACACAGCAAAGGAGAGATGTTGTTTACACCTAGTGATGTCAGTGGTATTGAGTGACATCACAGCACAGTGCTAAGGCTCCTGGGCCTGGACACAGCAGCGGCTGCAATATCTCAACGGAGAATACGTTTATATCTATGTGTGTGTGTGCGCATATATATATATATATATATATATATATATATATATATATATATATTTCTCCGCCGAAATCACTTTTAAACCCATTTCCACCTTTTTTTCCCTTCTCTTCCTCTTACTTTTTTTTCATGTTTTTTTACGTTTTTCTCCTTTTCGCCTCTTTTCTGGGCGTATTATTCTTCTTTTTCTTCTTTTTTTTCGTCTAATGCATACCCCATCAGTGCAGCAATGCTTATTCAATACCGCCAGCAGATGGAGACACTGGGGGATAATTTTCTAAGGATTTATACTGATTTTTCCTGTCTGAATTTGTCGCACAGAAAGTTGCAGGCCAAATATGTGTGACATTTCTGCGACTTTAGCTTCTAGAGCATTTTTACAACATTATACATAGGTGCTGAATACATAAAAAGCGACTGTTCAGCGACAGACAAGTCGCATCGGCTGAAAGTAGGCCAGAATGTCAGTCCATGTTGGAGCAGGTTTAGATACAGTCTAAAGCATAGATCTCAAAGTCTGTGCACAGAATTTAGCAAGGGCCTCGCACCTTCTGATGCATCAGGTAGGTGCACAATAGCATAGCCTAACCCTCTGTACTTTGGTCTATATTGATGCGGGACATAGACAGCCAGCTGATGACCAATCCATTAGTGCAATGGATGGCTGGAAGCATTTGTCTTTGCCTTTGCAATACCACAGAAGCAATGCATGGTCAATGTACAGCAATGACACACCTGTGTGAACAGCCAGGAGACCCCCCCCCCCCCCCCCATGTTATGTTACATAGTTACATAGTTAGTACGGTCGAAAAAAGACATATGTCCATCACGTTCAACCAGGGAATTAAGGGGTAGGGGTGTGGCGCGATATTGGGGAAGGGATGAGATTTTATATTTCTTCATAAGCATTAATCTTATTTTGTCAATTAGGAACATTCAGCACCCACCCGCTATCAAGGCAGCTGCCTATCATGTCATGCCCTACCTGCACAGGTGTGCTGGCTACTCAAATGATCCAATTAAGGAGGCCATTTAGTCAGCAGCAGCAGAAGTCCTGTGCCTGGACGCTCCAACAGGGGCCAGACACAAGCAGAAGCAGAAGCAGCAGAAGCAGCAGCAGCACCACCTTTTGTTTTTTGGCTGCAGCAGCAGCAAGGCCCACAGGGCTGGCTAGCTGGCTAGCCAGCAAGCAGGTAGCAATGAAAGTAGGAATCTTTCTTTTTAACCCTGTAAGGGGGTGGTGCACTGTACCCGAAGATACTGCCATATCGGGTCAATGCATAGGGCGACGGAAGCAAGCTTCGAAATCGGCCCCCGTTCTCAAAAATCCATTTAATATATGGTCCCCAGATAGGGGACGTATCAGATATTAAACTGATAAGAACAGATACTACACTTGATCTTAGCCAAAAGGCCGAGAAGCGATAACCGTGAAAGGGGCGGGCCCAACAAGGTCCCCTTCATGGGCACTATCACTGCTTGCTGTCAGGGAGGCTGCCAGACAATTTTCCATGCACACTCTGGGCTGGGGGGCAGTCAACCACCAGTACACACAGCAGAACCTAAACCCATACCATTATTGCTAAGCAGCAAGACAGGGGCCCATTGCACTCCCACGGGGCCTTTTTAAATGCAATCCATAACCCGGATTTGCCAGGAACCCTTCTTACTCCTCCTACTTGCATGTGACACTGGGCTTAGGATCTGCATAGGAAACACACACACAAGCACACACCTACCTTTGTTGCCTGCAGATGCCTCCTTGGCTGTCCCCAAACGGTATCAAACCAACACCCACGGGAAGCTGTAAGCATAGAGGACATGCCTGCACCCCATTGGACTTACCTGTGTGGGTTAAATCCGGGTTATTTGACAACCTATGGCGGTGATGGTTCTGCTCAGGCAGAGCAGTGCTGATGCTCCTCATAAAGCTGTCGCTGCTGTGAAGGTTCTAGGTGACATCACAAATCCCTTTGGTTACATACACAACAAAGCTGGGTTGTTGTTGTTTACACTCTGCAAGGCCTGTGGAAGTGAGTGACATCATAGCACTGTAGTTCTGAGGGTTCAAGATGGATGCAACAATCTCCTGTTGCTTCTATGAAGGCCGTAATAGACGACATCACCAAACAGCTCCATAGTCACATACACAGCAAAGGAGAGATGTTGTTTACACCTAGTGATGTCAGTGGTATTGAGTGACATCACAGCACAGTGCTAAGGCTCCTGGGCCTGGACACAGCAGCGGCTGCAATATCTCAACGGAGAATACGTTTATATCTATGTGTGTGTGTGCGCATATATATATATATATATATATATATATATATATATATATATATATTTCTCCGCCGAAATCACTTTTAAACCCATTTCCACCTTTTTTTCCCTTCTCTTCCTCTTACTTTTTTTTCACGTTTTTTTACGTTTTTCTCCTTTTCGCCTCTTTTCTGGGCGTATTATTCTTCTTTTTCTTCTTTTTTTTCGTCTAATGCATACCCCATCAGTGCAGCAATGCTTATTCAATACCGCCAGCAGATGGAGACACTGGGGGATAATTTTCTAAGTATTTATACTGATTTTTCCTGTCTGAATTTGTCGCACAGAAAGTTGCAGGCCAAATATGTGTGACATTTCTGCGACTTTAGCTTCTAGAGCATTTTTACAACATTATACATAGGTGCTGAATACATAAAAAAGCGACTGTTCAGCGACAGACAAGTCGCATCGGCTGAAAGTAGGCCAGAATGTCAGTCCATGTTGGAGCAGGTTTAGATACAGTCTAAAGCATAGATCTCAAAGTCTGTGCACAGAATTTAGCAAGGGCCTCGCACCTTCTGATGCATCAGGTAGGTGCACAATAGCATAGCCTAACCCTCTGTACTTTGGTCTATATTGATGCGGGACATAGACAGCCAGCTGATGACCAATCCATTAGTGCAATGGATGGCTGGAAGCATTTGTCTTTGCCTTTGCAATACCACAGAAGCAATGCATGGTCAATGTACAGCAATGACACACCTGTGTGAACAGCCAGGAGACCCCCCCCATATGTTATGTTACATAGTTACATAGTTAGTACGGTCGAAAAAAGACATATGTCCATCACGTTCAACCAGGGAATTAAGGGGTAGGGGTGTGGCGCGATATTGGGGAAGGGATGAGATTTTATATTTCTTCATAAGCATTAATCTTATTTTGTCAATTAGGAACATTCAGCACCCACCCGCTATCAAGGCAGCTGCCTATCATGTCATGCCCTACCTGCACAGGTGTGCTGGCTACTCAAATGATCCAATTAAGGAGGCCATTTAGTCAGCAGCAGCAGAAGTCCTGTGCCTGGACGCTCCAACAGGGGCCAGACACAAGCAGAAGCAGAAGCAGCAGAAGCAGCAGCAGCACCACCTTTTGTTTTTTGGCTGCAGCAGCAGCAAGGCCCACAGGGCTGGCTAGCTGGCTAGCCAGCAAGCAGGTAGCAATGAAAGTAGGAATCTTTCTTTTTAACCCTGTAAGGGGGTGGTGCACTGTACCCGAAGATACTGCCATATCGGGTCAATGCATAGGGCGACGGAAGCAAGCTTCGAAATCGGCCCCCGTTCTCAAAAATCCATTTAATATATGGTCCCCAGATAGGGGACGTATCAGATATTAAACTGATAAGAACAGATACTACACTTGATCTTAGCCAAAAGGCCGAGAAGCGATAACCGTGAAAGGGGCGGGCCCAACAAGGTCCCCTTCATGGGCACTATCACTGCTTGCTGTCAGGGAGGCTGCCAGACAATTTTCCATGCACACTCTGGGCTGGGGGGCAGTCAACCACCAGTACACACAGCAGAACCTAAACCCATACCATTATTGCTAAGCAGCAAGACAGGGGCCCATTGCACTCCCACGGGGCCTTTTTAAATGCAATCCATAACCCGGATTTGCCAGGAACCCTTCTTACTCCTCCTACTTGCATGTGACACTGGGCTTAGGATCTGCATAGGAAACACACACACAAGCACACACCTACCTTTGTTGCCTGCAGATGCCTCCTTGGCTGTCCCCAAACGGTATCAAACCAACACCCACGGGAAGCTGTAAGCATAGAGGACATGCCTGCACCCCATTGGACTTACCTGTGTGGGTTAAATCCGGGTTATTTGACAACCTATGGCGGTGATGGTTCTGCTCAGGCAGAGCAGTGCTGATGCTCCTCATAAAGCTGTCGCTGCTGTGAAGGTTCTAGGTGACATCACAAATCCCTTTGGTTACATACACAACAAAGCTGGGTTGTTGTTGTTTACACTCTGCAAGGCCTGTGGAAGTGAGTGACATCATAGCACTGTAGTTCTGAGGGTTCAAGATGGATGCAACAATCTCCTGTTGCTTCTATGAAGGCCGTAATAGACGACATCACCAAACAGCTCCATAGTCACATACACAGCAAAGGAGAGATGTTGTTTACACCTAGTGATGTCAGTGGTATTGAGTGACATCACAGCACAGTGCTAAGGCTCCTGGGCCTGGACACAGCAGCGGCTGCAATATCTCAACGGAGAATACGTTTATATCTATGTGTGTGTGTGCGCATATAATATATATATATATATATATATATATCTATATATATATTTCTCCGCCGAAATCACTTTTAAACCCATTTCCACCTTTTTTTCCCTTCTCTTCCTCTTACTTTTTTTTCACGTTTTTTTACGTTTTTCTCCTTTTCGCCTCTTTTCTGGGCGTATTATTCTTCTTTTTCTTCTTTTTTTTCGTCTAATGCATACCCCATCAGTGCAGCAATGCTTATTCAATACCGCCAGCAGATGGAGACACTGGGGGATAATTTTCTAAGGATTTATACTGATTTTTCCTGTCTGAATTTGTCGCACAGAAAGTTGCAGGCCAAATATGTGTGACATTTCTGCGACTTTAGCTTCTAGAGCATTTTTACAACATTATACATAGGTGCTGAATACATAAAAAGCGACTGTTCAGCGACAGACAAGTCGCATCGGCTGAAAGTAGGCCAGAATGTCAGTCCATGTTGGAGCAGGTTTAGATACAGTCTAAAGCATAGATCTCAAAGTCTGTGCACAGAATTTAGCAAGGGCCTCGCACCTTCTGATGCATCAGGTAGGTGCACAATAGCATAGCCTAACCCTCTGTACTTTGGTCTATATTGATGCGGGACATAGACAGCCAGCTGATGACCAATCCATTAGTGCAATGGATGGCTGGAAGCATTTGTCTTTGCCTTTGCAATACCACAGAAGCAATGCATGGTCAATGTACAGCAATGACACACCTGTGTGAACAGCCAGGAGACCCCCCCCCATGTTATGTTACATAGTTACATAGTTAGTACGGTCGAAAAAAGACATATGTCCATCACGTTCAACCAGGGAATTAAGGGGTAGGGGTGTGGCGCGATATTGGGGAAGGGATGAGATTTTATATTTCTTCATAAGCATTAATCTTATTTTGTCAATTAGGAACATTCAGCACCCACCCGCTATCAAGGCAGCTGCCTATCATGTCATGCCCTACCTGCACAGGTGTGCTGGCTACTCAAATGATCCAATTAAGGAGGCCATTTAGTCAGCAGCAGCAGAAGTCCTGTGCCTGGACGCTCCAACAGGGGCCAGACACAAGCAGAAGCAGAAGCAGCAGAAGCAGCAGCAGCACCACCTTTTGTTTTTTGGCTGCAGCAGCAGCAAGGCCCACAGGGCTGGCTAGCTGGCTAGCCAGCAAGCAGGTAGCAATGAAAGTAGGAATCTTTCTTTTTAACCCTGTAAGGGGGTGGTGCACTGTACCCGAAGATACTGCCATATCGGGTCAATGCATAGGGCGACGGAAGCAAGCTTCGAAATCGGCCCCCGTTCTCAAAAATCCATTTAATATATGGTCCCCAGATAGGGGACGTATCAGATATTAAACTGATAAGAACAGATACTACACTTGATCTTAGCCAAAAGGCCGAGAAGCGATAACCGTGAAAGGGGCGGGCCCAACAAGGTCCCCTTCATGGGCACTATCACTGCTTGCTGTCAGGGAGGCTGCCAGACAATTTTCCATGCACACTCTGGGCTGGGGGGCAGTCAACCACCAGTACACACAGCAGAACCTAAACCCATACCATTATTGCTAAGCAGCAAGACAGGGGCCCATTGCACTCCCACGGGGCCTTTTTAAATGCAATCCATAACCCGGATTTGCCAGGAACCCTTCTTACTCCTCCTACTTGCATGTGACACTGGGCTTAGGATCTGCATAGGAAACACACACACAAGCACACACCTACCTTTGTTGCCTGCAGATGCCTCCTTGGCTGTCCCCAAACGGTATCAAACCAACACCCACGGGAAGCTGTAAGCATAGAGGACATGCCTGCACCCCATTGGACTTACCTGTGTGGGTTAAATCCGGGTTATTTGACAACCTATGGCGGTGATGGTTCTGCTCAGGCAGAGCAGTGCTGATGCTCCTCATAAAGCTGTCGCTGCTGTGAAGGTTCTAGGTGACATCACAAATCCCTTTGGTTACATACACAACAAAGCTGGGTTGTTGTTGTTTACACTCTGCAAGGCCTGTGGAAGTGAGTGACATCATAGCACTGTAGTTCTGAGGGTTCAAGATGGATGCAACAATCTCCTGTTGCTTCTATGAAGGCCGTAATAGACGACATCACCAAACAGCTCCATAGTCACATACACAGCAAAGGAGAGATGTTGTTTACACCTAGTGATGTCAGTGGTATTGAGTGACATCACAGCACAGTGCTAAGGCTCCTGGGCCTGGACACAGCAGCGGCTGCAATATCTCAACGGAGAATACGTTTATATCTATGTGTGTGTGTGCGCATATATATATATATATATATATATATATATATATATATATATTTCTCCGCCGAAATCACTTTTAAACCCATTTCCACCTTTTTTTCCCTTCTCTTCCTCTTACTTTTTTTTCACGTTTTTTTACGTTTTTCTCCTTTTCGCCTCTTTTCTGGGCGTATTATTCTTCTTTTTCTTCTTTTTTTTCGTCTAATGCATACCCCATCAGTGCAGCAATGCTTATTCAATACCGCCAGCAGATGGAGACACTGGGGGATAATTTTCTAAGGATTTATACTGATTTTTCCTGTCTGAATTTGTCGCACAGAAAGTTGCAGGCCAAATATGTGTGACATTTCTGCGACTTTAGCTTCTAGAGCATTTTTACAACATTATACATAGGTGCTGAATACATAAAAAGCGACTGTTCAGCGACAGACAAGTCGCATCGGCTGAAAGTAGGCCAGAATGTCAGTCCATGTTGGAGCAGGTTTAGATACAGTCTAAAGCATAGATCTCAAAGTCTGTGCACAGAATTTAGCAAGGGCCTCGCACCTTCTGATGCATCAGGTAGGTGCACAATAGCATAGCCTAACCCTCTGTACTTTGGTCTATATTGATGCGGGACATAGACAGCCAGCTGATGACCAATCCATTAGTGCAATGGATGGCTGGAAGCATTTGTCTTTGCCTTTGCAATACCACAGAAGCAATGCATGGTCAATGTACAGCAATGACACACCTGTGTGAACAGCCAGGAGACCCCCCCCCCCCCCCCCCCCATGTTATGTTACATAGTTACATAGTTAGTACGGTCGAAAAAAGACATATGTCCATCACGTTCAACCAGGGAATTAAGGGGTAGGGGTGTGGCGCGATATTGGGGAAGGGATGAGATTTTATATTTCTTCATAAGCATTAATCTTATTTTGTCAATTAGGAACATTCAGCACCCACCCGCTATCAAGGCAGCTGCCTATCATGTCATGCCCTACCTGCACAGGTGTGCTGGCTACTCAAATGATCCAATTAAGGAGGCCATTTAGTCAGCAGCAGCAGAAGTCCTGTGCCTGGACGCTCCAACAGGGGCCAGACACAAGCAGAAGCAGAAGCAGCAGAAGCAGCAGCAGCACCACCTTTTGTTTTTTGGCTGCAGCAGCAGCAAGGCCCACAGGGCTGGCTAGCTGGCTAGCCAGCAAGCAGGTAGCAATGAAAGTAGGAATCTTTCTTTTTAACCCTGTAAGGGGGTGGTGCACTGTACCCGAAGATACTGCCATATCGGGTCAATGCATAGGGCGACGGAAGCAAGCTTCGAAATCGGCCCCCCGTTCTCAAAAATCCATTTAATATATGGTCCCCAGATAGGGGACGTATCAGATATTAAACTGATAAGAACAGATTTTTTAAGTTAGCCCTCAGAACTCACTCAGAGTTCCAAGATCTTATTTGGAACTCAATTTTGTGTTCATCATCAGGTAACATGTTTTTATTTCTTTTCTTAAACACTAATGAAACAAAATAGAACATTTAAAAACAAAATAAGAAACAACATAAAATAGCAAAACCAAACATTACTTTCTAATTAAGCAAAACCAAATTAGAAGGTCATCCCCTTCCTCCATGCAAACACCATTAGAAAGTCTATCAGTCCTCGACTGATATTGCCATTTGCTATATCTTTCTTAACTTGAGACGCCAACCAGCCTGGAATTTTATACGTTTCAACAAAACGGTTCATGTCTGCCTTGAAAGAAAAATAGACTTTATCCCGAGCTTCTTCCTCCCGGTTCTTCAAGCCTATCTTTAGATCCATCATATCTTTGTCAAACGTTTTTCTTTCTGCTTCCGACAAATTTTCCAACAAACCACCAAGCACACCAAAATACTGCACTGGCACATACACTTCCTCCTCTCTCTTCTTCTTCTGCTCTGTAGGTCTTCTAGTTGGAACCTGCTCCACTTCTGGTTCTTTCACTTCAGCTGGTTCCTCTCTGCTTCTTTTTACAGCTTCCTTTTTCTCTGAATTTTTCTCAGACTTTTTCTTAGGACACGAGCCAAGCAGATGGCCCTCCTCACCACACAGATGGCATTTCCTTTTCTTTTGACAATTTTCCACGTCGTGACCCTCCTCTTGACACTTGAAACACCACAAAAACGTGCAATCCTCCTTTCTGTGACCGTACTGTTTACATTTGCGGCAAAAATCTTGCATGCCAGAAAAATACAGATCCCCGTTCACAGAACCAATTTTAAACCGTCCTGGGGGGATCACTAACTTGCCATCTGCCATTTTAAATTTCACATGGAACCTCCACTTGGTGGTCCATAGTCCATATTGATTAAATACCTTGCCTTTAGGCAGAACACTGTCACAGAATCGAGACAAAAAGGTAACGATATCCTCCTCCGAAGTATATGGGCTATACATCCTTATAGTCACCAATCGTTCTCTACGTGGGAAATGTGGAACTATCTCCACCCCTTCCAAAACCGGACATACCTTCTTTTGCTGCAATATGTTCCAAAATGACTCATAGTCCTCTTCAGAAGCCAGCACCACGTCGTAGTATCCACTTCTGGGAAACTCAAGCATGGATAGGATTTGCTCCCTCTTGACTTCCAGCAACTTAAACAGCACTTCTTCCACGACAAAGACAAGGCCTCTTTCCTTCTTCCGGACATCGAGCAGGGAAATACGAACTCCATTCCGAAGTCTCGCAAAAGGCGGCACGCCTTCCGAAGAAAAACCGCAATCTTCCTCCATGTCCATGATGTCCAGACACCTCCCCCACCGAAGTAGGTAGGTGGGGATCGCCTCCCGTTGTCTGGGGACTAAGCCGGCTCCCTGATAGCAGCAGGGGGGTGAAGTCCCTCCGTTAAGAAGGACGATCCCCCCAGGCAAAGGAGCCGGGTACCCCAGACACCCTCTGGCCAGACCAAGTGAGCAGAACTACACTTGATCTTAGCCAAAAGGCCGAGAAGCGATAACCGTGAAAGGGGCGGGCCCAACAAGGTCCCCTTCATGGGCACTATCACTGCTTGCTGTCAGGGAGGCTGCCAGACAATTTTCCATGCACACTCTGGGCTGGGGGGCAGTCAACCACCAGTACACACAGCAGAACCTAAACCCATACCATTATTGCTAAGCAGCAAGACAGGGGCCCATTGCACTCCCACGGGGCCTTTTTAAATGCAATCCATAACCCGGATTTGCCAGGAACCCTTCTTACTCCTCCTACTTGCATGTGACACTGGGCTTAGGATCTGCATAGGAAACACACACACAAGCACACACCTACCTTTGTTGCCTGCAGATGCCTCCTTGGCTGTCCCCAAACGGTATCAAACCAACACCCACGGGAAGCTGTAAGCATAGAGGACATGCCTGCACCCCATTGGACTTACCTGTGTGGGTTAAATCCGGGTTATTTGACAACCTATGGCGGTGATGGTTCTGCTCAGGCAGAGCAGTGCTGATGCTCCTCATAAAGCTGTCGCTGCTGTGAAGGTTCTAGGTGACATCACAAATCCCTTTGGTTACATACACAACAAAGCTGGGTTGTTGTTGTTTACACTCTGCAAGGCCTGTGGAAGTGAGTGACATCATAGCACTGTAGTTCTGAGGGTTCAAGATGGATGCAACAATCTCCTGTTGCTTCTATGAAGGCCGTAATAGACGACATCACCAAACAGCTCCATAGTCACATACACAGCAAAGGAGAGATGTTGTTTACACCTAGTGATGTCAGTGGTATTGAGTGACATCACAGCACAGTGCTAAGGCTCCTGGGCCTGGACACAGCAGCGGCTGCAATATCTCAACGGAGAATACGTTTATATCTATGTGTGTGTGTGCGCATATATATATATATATATATATATATATATATATATATATATTTCTCCGCCGAAATCACTTTTAAACCCATTTCCACCTTTTTTTCCCTTCTCTTCCTCTTACTTTTTTTTCACGTTTTTTTACGTTTTTCTCCTTTTCGCCTCTTTTCTGGGCGTATTATTCTTCTTTTTCTTCTTTTTTTTCGTCTAATGCATACCCCATCAGTGCAGCAATGCTTATTCAATACCGCCAGCAGATGGAGACACTGGGGGATAATTTTCTAAGGATTTATACTGATTTTTCCTGTCTGAATTTGTCGCACAGAAAGTTGCAGGCCAAATATGTGTGACATTTCTGCGACTTTAGCTTCTAGAGCATTTTTACAACATTATACATAGGTGCTGAATACATAAAAAGCGACTGTTCAGCGACAGACAAGTCGCATCGGCTGAAAGTAGGCCAGAATGTCAGTCCATGTTGGAGCAGGTTTAGATACAGTCTAAAGCATAGATCTCAAAGTCTGTGCACAGAATTTAGCAAGGGCCTCGCACCTTCTGATGCATCAGGTAGGTGCACAATAGCATAGCCTAACCCTCTGTACTTTGGTCTATATTGATGCGGGACATAGACAGCCAGCTGATGACCAATCCATTAGTGCAATGGATGGCTGGAAGCATTTGTCTTTGCCTTTGCAATACCACAGAAGCAATGCATGGTCAATGTACAGCAATGACACACCTGTGTGAACAGCCAGGAGACCCCCCCCCCCACCCCCCCCCCCCCATGTTATGTTACATAGTTACATAGTTAGTACGGTCGAAAAAAGACATATGTCCATCACGTTCAACCAGGGAATTAAGGGGTAGGGGTGTGGCGCGATATTGGGGAAGGGATGAGATTTTATATTTCTTCATAAGCATTAATCTTATTTTGTCAATTAGGAACATTCAGCACCCACCCGCTATCAAGGCAGCTGCCTATCATGTCATGCCCTACCTGCACAGGTGTGCTGGCTACTCAAATGATCCAATTAAGGAGGCCATTTAGTCAGCAGCAGCAGAAGTCCTGTGCCTGGACGCTCCAACAGGGGCCAGACACAAGCAGAAGCAGAAGCAGCAGAAGCAGCAGCAGCACCACCTTTTGTTTTTTGGCTGCAGCAGCAGCAAGGCCCACAGGGCTGGCTAGCTGGCTAGCCAGCAAGCAGGTAGCAATGAAAGTAGGAATCTTTCTTTTTAACCCTGTAAGGGGGTGGTGCACTGTACCCGAAGATACTGCCATATCGGGTCAATGCATAGGGCGACGGAAGCAAGCTTCGAAATCGGCCCCCGTTCTCAAAAATCCATTTAATATATGGTCCCCAGATAGGGGACGTATCAGATATTAAACTGATAAGAACAGATACTACACTTGATCTTAGCCAAAAGGCCGAGAAGCGATAACCGTGAAAGGGGCGGGCCCAACAAGGTCCCCTTCATGGGCACTATCACTGCTTGCTGTCAGGGAGGCTGCCAGACAATTTTCCATGCACACTCTGGGCTGGGGGGCAGTCAACCACCAGTACACACAGCAGAACCTAAACCCATACCATTATTGCTAAGCAGCAAGACAGGGGCCCATTGCACTCCCACGGGGCCTTTTTAAATGCAATCCATAACCCGGATTTGCCAGGAACCCTTCTTACTCCTCCTACTTGCATGTGACACTGGGCTTAGGATCTGCATAGGAAACACACACACAAGCACACACCTACCTTTGTTGCCTGCAGATGCCTCCTTGGCTGTCCCCAAACGGTATCAAACCAACACCCACGGGAAGCTGTAAGCATAGAGGACATGCCTGCACCCCATTGGACTTACCTGTGTGGGTTAAATCCGGGTTATTTGACAACCTATGGCGGTGATGGTTCTGCTCAGGCAGAGCAGTGCTGATGCTCCTCATAAAGCTGTCGCTGCTGTGAAGGTTCTAGGTGACATCACAAATCCCTTTGGTTACATACACAACAAAGCTGGGTTGTTGTTGTTTACACTCTGCAAGGCCTGTGGAAGTGAGTGACATCATAGCACTGTAGTTCTGAGGGTTCAAGATGGATGCAACAATCTCCTGTTGCTTCTATGAAGGCCGTAATAGACGACATCACCAAACAGCTCCATAGTCACATACACAGCAAAGGAGAGATGTTGTTTACACCTAGTGATGTCAGTGGTATTGAGTGACATCACAGCACAGTGCTAAGGCTCCTGGGCCTGGACACAGCAGCGGCTGCAATATCTCAACGGAGAATACGTTTATATCTATGTGTGTGTGTGCGCATATATATATATATATATATATATATATATATATATATATATATATATATATATTTCTCCGCCGAAATCACTTTTAAACCCATTTCCACCTTTTTTTCCCTTCTCTTCCTCTTACTTTTTTTTCACGTTTTTTTACGTTTTTCTCCTTTTCGCCTCTTTTCTGGGCGTATTATTCTTCTTTTTCTTCTTTTTTTTCGTCTAATGCATACCCCATCAGTGCAGCAATGCTTATTCAATACCGCCAGCAGATGGAGACACTGGGGGATAATTTTCTAAGGATTTATACTGATTTTTCCTGTCTGAATTTGTCGCACAGAAAGTTGCAGGCCAAATATGTGTGACATTTCTGCGACTTTAGCTTCTAGAGCATTTTTACAACATTATACATAGGTGCTGAATACATAAAAAGCGACTGTTCAGCGACAGACAAGTCGCATCGGCTGAAAGTAGGCCAGAATGTCAGTCCATGTTGGAGCAGGTTTAGATACAGTCTAAAGCATAGATCTCAAAGTCTGTGCACAGAATTTAGCAAGGGCCTCGCACCTTCTGATGCATCAGGTAGGTGCACAATAGCATAGCCTAACCCTCTGTACTTTGGTCTATATTGATGCGGGACATAGACAGCCAGCTGATGACCAATCCATTAGTGCAATGGATGGCTGGAAGCATTTGTCTTTGCCTTTGCAATACCACAGAAGCAATGCATGGTCAATGTACAGCAATGACACACCTGTGTGAACAGCCAGGAGACCCCCCCCCCCCCCCCCCCCATGTTATGTTACATAGTTACATAGTTAGTACGGTCGAAAAAAGACATATGTCCATCACGTTCAACCAGGGAATTAAGGGGTAGGGGTGTGGCGCGATATTGGGGAAGGGATGAGATTTTATATTTCTTCATAAGCATTAATCTTATTTTGTCAATTAGGAACATTCAGCACCCACCCGCTATCAAGGCAGCTGCCTATCATGTCATGCCCTACCTGCACAGGTGTGCTGGCTACTCAAATGATCCAATTAAGGAGGCCATTTAGTCAGCAGCAGCAGAAGTCCTGTGCCTGGACGCTCCAACAGGGGCCAGACACAAGCAGAAGCAGAAGCAGCAGAAGCAGCAGCAGCACCACCTTTTGTTTTTTGGCTGCAGCAGCAGCAAGGCCCACAGGGCTGGCTAGCTGGCTAGCCAGCAAGCAGGTAGCAATGAAAGTAGGAATCTTTCTTTTTAACCCTGTAAGGGGGGTGGTGCACTGTACCCGAAGATACTGCCATATCGGGTCAATGCATAGGGCGACGGAAGCAAGCTTCGAAATCGGCCCCCGTTCTCAAAAATCCATTTAATATATGGTCCCCAGATAGGGGACGTATCAGATATTAAACTGATAAGAACAGATACTACACTTGATCTTAGCCAAGGCCGAGAAGCGATAACCGTGAAAGGGGCGGGCCCAACAAGGTCCCCTTCATGGGCACTATCACTGCTTGCTGTCAGGGAGGCTGCCAGACAATTTTCCATGCACACTCTGGGCTGGGGGGCAGTCAACCACCAGTACACACAGCAGAACCTAAACCCATACCATTATTGCTAAGCAGCAAGACAGGGGCCCATTGCACTCCCACGGGGCATTTTTAAATGCAATCCATAACCCGGATTTGCCAGGAACCCTTCTTACTCCTCCTACTTGCATGTGACACTGGGCTTAGGATCTGCATAGGAAACACACACACAAGCACACACCTACCTTTGTTGCCTGCAGATGCCTCCTTGGCTGTCCCCAAACGGTATCAAACCAACACCCACGGGAAGCTGTAAGCATAGAGGACATGCCTGCACCCCATTGGACTTACCTGTGTGGGTTAAATCCGGGTTATTTGACAACCTATGGCGGTGATGGTTCTGCTCAGCAGAGCAGTGCTGATGCTCCTCATAAAGCTGTCGCTGCTGTGAAGGTTCTAGGTGACATCACAAATCCCTTTGGTTACATACACAACAAAGCTGGGTTGTTGTTGTTTACACTCTGCAAGGCCTGTGGAAGTGAGTGACATCATAGCACTGTAGTTCTGAGGGTTCAAGATGGATGCAACAATCTCCTGTTGCTTCTATGAAGGCCGTAATAGACGACATCACCAAACAGCTCCATAGTCACATACACAGCAAAGGAGAGATGTTGTTTACACCTAGTGATGTCAGTGGTATTGAGTGACATCACAGCACAGTGCTAAGGCTCCTGGGCCCTGGACACAGCAGCGGCTGCAATATCTCAACGGAGAATACGTTTATATCTATGTGTGTGTGTGCGCATATATATATATATATATATATATATATATATATATATATATATATTTCTCCGCCGAAATCACTTTTAAACCCATTTCCACCTTTTTTTCCCTTCTCTTCCTCTTACTTTTTTTTCACGTTTTTTTACGTTTTTCTCCTTTTCGCCTCTTTTCTGGGCGTATTATTCTTCTTTTTCTTCTTTTTTTTCGTCTAATGCATACCCCATCAGTGCAGCAATGCTTATTCAATACCGCCAGCAGATGGAGACACTGGGGGATAATTTTCTAAGGATTTATACTGATTTTTCCTGTCTGAATTTGTCGCACAGAAAGTTGCAGGCCAAATATGTGTGACATTTCTGCGACTTTAGCTTCTAGAGCATTTTTACAACATTATACATAGGTGCTGAATACATAAAAAAGCGACTGTTCAGCGACAGACAAGTCGCATCGGCTGAAAGTAGGCCAGAATGTCAGTCCATGTTGGAGCAGGTTTAGATACAGTCTAAAGCATAGATCTCAAAGTCTGTGCACAGAATTTAGCAAGGGCCTCGCACCTTCTGATGCATCAGGTAGGTGCACAATAGCATAGCCTAACCTCTGTACTTTGGTCTATATTGATGCGGGACATAGACAGCCAGCTGATGACCAATCCATTAGTGCAATGGATGGCTGGAAGCATTTGTCTTTGCCTTTGCAATACCCACAGAAGCAATGCATGGTCAATGTACAGCAATGACACACCTGTGTGAACAGCCAGGAGACCCCCCCCCATGTTATGTTACATAGTTACATAGTTAGTACGGTCGAAAAAAGACATATGTCCATCAAGTTCAACCAGGGAATTAAGGGGTAGGGGTGTGGCGCGATATTGGGGAAGGGATGAGATTTTATATTTCTTCATAAGCATTAATCTTATTTTGTCAATTAGGAACATTCAGCACCCACCCGCTATCAAGGCAGCTGCCTATCATGTCATGCCCTACCTGCACAGGTGTGCTGGCTACTCAAATGATCCAATTAAGGAGGCCATTTAGTCAGCAGCAGCAGAAGTCCTGTGCCTGGACGCTCCAACAGGGGCCAGACACAAGCAGAAGCAGAAGCAGCAGAAGCAGCAGCAGCACCACCTTTTGTTTTTTGGCTGCAGCAGCAGCAAGGCCCACAGGGCTGGCTAGCTGGCTAGCCAGCAAGCAGGTAGCAATGAAAGTAGGAATCTTTCTTTTTAACCCTGTAAGGGGGTGGTGCACTGTACCCGAAGATACTGCCATATCGGGTCAATGCATAGGGCGACGGAAGCAAGCTTCGAAATCGGCCCCCGTTCTCAAAAATCCATTTAATATATGGTCCCCAGATAGGGGACGTATCAGATATTAAACTGATAAGAACAGATACTACACTTGATCTTAGCCAAAAGGCCGAGAAGCGATAACCGTGAAAGGGGCGGGCCCAACAAGGTCCCCTTCATGGCACTATCACTGCTTGCTGTCAGGGAGGCTGCCAGACAATTTTCCATGCACACTCTGGGCTGGGGGGCAGTCAACCACCAGTACACACAGCAGAACCTAAACCCATACCATTATTGCTAAGCAGCAAGACAGGGGCCCATTGCACTCCCACGGGGCCTTTTTAAATGCAATCCATAACCCGGATTTGCCAGGAACCCTTCTTACTCCTCCTACTTGCATGTGACACTGGGCTTAGGATCTGCCATAGGAAACACACACACAAGCACACACCTACCTTTGTTGCCTGCAGATGCCTCCTTGGCTGTCCCAAACGGTATCAAACAACACCCACGGGAAGCTGTAAGCATAGAGGACATGCCTGCACCCCATTGGACTTACCTGTGTGGGTTAAATCCGGGTTATTTGACACCTATGGCGGTGATGGTTCTGCTCAGGCAGAGCAGTGCTGATGCTCCTCATAAAGCTGTCGCTGCTGTGAAGGTTCTAGGTGACATCACAAATCCCTTTGGTTACATACACAACAAAGCTGGGTTGTTGTTGTTTACACTCTGCAAGGCCTGTGGAAGTGAGTGACATCATAGCACTGTAGTTCTGAGGGTTCAAGATGGATGCAACAATCTCCTGTTGCTTCTATGAAGGCCGTAATAGACGACATCACCAAACAGCTCCATAGTCACATACACAGCAAAGGAGAGATGTTGTTTACACCTAGTGATGTCAGTGGTATTGAGTGACATCACAGCACAGTGCTAAGGCTCCTGGGCCTGGACACAGCAGCGCTGCAATATCTCAACGGAGAATACGTTTATATCTATGTGTGTGTGTGCGCATATATATATATATATATATATATATATATATATATATATATTTCTCCGCCGAAATCACTTTTAAACCCATTTCCACCTTTTTTTCCCTTCTCTTCCTCTTACTTTTTTTTCACGTTTTTTTTACGTTTTTCTCCTTTTCGCCTCTTTTTCTGGGCGTATTATTCTTCTTTTTCTTCTTTTTTTTCGTCTAATGCATACCCATCAGTGCAGCAATGCTTATTCAATACCGCCAGCAGATGGAGACACTGGGGGATAATTTTCTAAGGATTTATACTGATTTTTCCTGTCTGAATTTGTCGCACAGAAAGTTGCAGGCCAAATATGTGTGACATTTCTGCGACTTTAGCTTCTAGAGCATTTTTACAACATTATACATAGGGTGCTGAATACATAAAAAGCGACTGTTCAGCGACAGACAAGTCGCATCGGCTGAAAGTAGGCCAGAATGTCAGTCCATGTTGGAGCAGGTTTAGATACAGTCTAAAGCATAGATCTCAAAGTCTGTGCACAGAATTTAGCAAGGGCCTCGCACCTTCTGATGCATCAGGTAGGTGCACAATAGCATAGCCTAACCCTCTGTACTTTGGTCTATATTGATGCGGGACATAGACAGCCAGCTGATGACCAATCCATTAGTGCAATGGATGGCTGGAAGCATTTGTCTTTGCCTTTGCAATACCACAGAAGCAATGCATGGTCAATGTACAGCAATGACACACCTGTGTGAACAGCCAGGAGACCCCCCCCCCCCCCCCCCCCCCCCATGTTATGTTACATAGTTACATAGTTAGTACGGTCGAAAAAAGACATATGTCCATCACGTTCAACCAGGGAATTAAGGGGTAGGGGTGTGGCGCGATATTGGGAAGGGATGAGATTTTATATTTCTTCATAAGCATTAATCTTATTTTGTCAATTAGGAACATTCAGCACCCACCCGCTATCAAGGCAGCTGCCTATCATGTCATGCCCTACCTGCACAGGTGTGCTGGCTACTCAAATGATCCAATTAAGGAGGCCATTTAGTCAGCAGCAGCAGAAGTCCTGTGCCTGGACGCTCCAACAAGGGGCCAGACACAAGCAGAAGCAGAAGCAGCAGAAGCAGCAGCAGCACCACCTTTTGTTTTTTGGCTGCAGCAGCAGCAAGGCCACAGGGCTGGCTAGCTGGCTAGCCAGCAAGCAGGTAGCAATGAAAGTAGGAATCTTTCTTTTTAACCCTGTAAGGGGGTGGTGCACTGTACCCGAAGATACTGCCATATCGGGTCAATGCATAGGGCGACGGAAGCAAGCTTCGAAATCGGCCCCCGTTCTCAAAAATCCATTTAATATATGGTCCCCAGATAGGGGACGTATCAGATATTAAACTGATAAGAACAGATACTACACTTGATCTTAGCCAAAAGGCCGAGAAGCGATAACCGTGAAAGGGGCGGGCCCAACAAGGTCCCCTTCATGGGCACTATCACTGCTTGCTGTCAGGCTGCCAGACAATTTTCCATACACACTCTGGGCTGGGGGGCAGTCAACCACCAGTACACACAGCAGAACCTAAACCCATACCATTATTGCTAAGCAGCAAGACAGGGGCCCATTGCACTCCCACGGGGCCTTTTTAAATGCAATCCATAACCCGGATTTGCCAGGAACCCTTCTTACTCCTCCTACTTGCATGTGACACTGGGCTTAGGATCTGCATAGGAAACACACACACAAGCACACACCTACCTTTGTTGCCTGCAGATGCCTCCTTGGCTGTCCCCAAACGGTATCAAACCAACACCCACGGGAAGCTGTAAGCATAGAGGACATGCCTGCACCCCATTGGACTTACCTGTGTGGGTTAAATCCGGGTTATTTGACAACCTATGGCGGTGATGGTTCTGCTCAGGCAGAGCAGTGCTGATGCTCCTCATAAAGCTGTCGCTGCTGTGAAGGTTCTAGGTGACATCACAAATCCCTTTGGTTACATACACAACAAAGCTGGGTTGTTGTTGTTTACACTCTGCAAGGCCTGTGGAAGTGAGTGACATCATAGCACTGTAGTTCTGAGGGTTCAAGATGGATGCAACAATCTCCTGTTGCTTCTATGAAGGCCGTAATAGACGACATCACCAAACAGCTCCATAGTCACATACACAGCAAAGGAGAGATGTTGTTTACACCTAGTGATGTCAGTGGTATTGAGTGACATCACAGCACAGTGCTAAGGCTCCTGGGCCTGGACACAGCAGCGGCTGCAATATCTCAACGGAGAATACGTTTATATCTATGTGTGTGTGTGCGCATATATATATATATATATATATATATATATATATATATATATATATATTTCTCCGCCGAAATCACTTTTAAACCCATTTCCACCTTTTTTTCCCTTCTCTTCCTCTTACTTTTTTTTCACGTTTTTTTACGTTTTTCTCCTTTTCGCCTCTTTTCTGGGCGTATTATTCTTCTTTTTCTTCTTTTTTTTCGTCTAATGCATACCCCATCAGTGCAGCAATGCTTATTCAATACCGCCAGCAGATGGAGACACTGGGGGATAATTTTCTAAGGATTTATACTGATTTTTCCTGTCTGAATTTGTCGCACAGAAAGTTGCAGGCCAAATATGTGTGACATTTCTGCGACTTTAGCTTCTAGAGCATTTTTACAACATTATACATAGGTGCTGAATACATAAAAAGCGACTGTTCAGCGACAGACAAGTCGCATCGGCTGAAAGTAGGCCAGAATGTCAGTCCATGTTGGAGCAGGTTTAGATACAGTCTAAAGCATAGATCTCAAAGTCTGTGCACAGAATTTAGCAAGGGCCTCGCACCTTCTGATGCATCAGGTAGGTGCACAATAGCATAGCCTAACCCTCTGTACTTTGGTCTATATTGATGCGGGACATAGACAGCCAGCTGATGACCAATCCATTAGTGCAATGGATGGCTGGAAGCATTTGTCTTTGCCTTTGCAATACCACAGAAGCAATGCATGGTCAATGTACAGCAATGACACACCTGTGTGAACAGCCAGGAGACCCCCCCCCCATGTTATGTTACATAGTTACATAGTTAGTACGGTCGAAAAAAGACATATGTCCATCACGTTCAACCAGGGAATTAAGGGGTAGGGGTGTGGCGCGATATTGGGGAAGGGATGAGATTTTATATTTCTTCATAAGCATTAATCTTATTTTGTCAATTAGGAACATTCAGCACCCACCCGCTATCAAGGCAGCTGCCTATCATGTCATGCCCTACCTGCACAGGTGTGCTGGCTACTCAAATGATCCAATTAAGGAGGCCATTTAGTCAGCAGCAGCAGAAGTCCTGTGCCTGGACGCTCCAACAGGGGCCAGACACAAGCAGAAGCAGAAGCAGCAGAAGCAGCAGCAGCACCACCTTTTGTTTTTTGGCTGCAGCAGCAGCAAGGCCCACAGGGCTGGCTAGCTGGCTAGCCAGCAAGCAGGTAGCAATGAAAGTAGGAATCTTTCTTTTTAACCCTGTAAGGGGGTGGTGCACTGTACCCGAAGATACTGCCATATCGGGTCAATGCATAGGGCGACGGAAGCAAGCTTCGAAATCGGCCCCCGTTCTCAAAAATCCATTTAATATATGGTCCCCAGATAGGGGACGTATCAGATATTAAACTGATAAGAACAGATACTACACTTGATCTTAGCCAAAAGGCCGAGAAGCGATAACCGTGAAAGGGGCGGGCCCAACAAGGTCCCCTTCATGGGCACTATCACTGCTTGCTGTCAGGGAGGCTGCCAGACAATTTTCCATGCACACTCTGGGCTGGGGGGCAGTCAACCACCAGTACACACAGCAGAACCTAAACCCATACCATTATTGCTAAGCAGCAAGACAGGGGCCCATTGCACTCCCACGGGGCCTTTTTAAATGCAATCCATAACCCGGATTTGCCAGGAACCCTTCTTACTCCTCCTACTTGCATGTGACACTGGGCTTAGGATCTGCATAGGAAACACACACACAAGCACACACCTACCTTTGTTGCCTGCAGATGCCTCCTTGGCTGTCCCCAAACGGTATCAAACCAACACCCACGGGAAGCTGTAAGCATAGAGGACATGCCTGCACCCCATTGGACTTACCTGTGTGGGTTAAATCCGGGTTATTTGACAACCTATGGCGGTGATGGTTCTGCTCAGGCAGAGCAGTGCTGATGCTCCTCATAAAGCTGTCGCTGCTGTGAAGGTTCTAGGTGACATCACAAATCCCTTTGGTTACATACACAACAAAGCTGGGTTGTTGTTGTTTACACTCTGCAAGGCCTGTGGAAGTGAGTGACATCATAGCACTGTAGTTCTGAGGGTTCAAGATGGATGCAACAATCTCCTGTTGCTTCTATGAAGGCCGTAATAGACGACATCACCAAACAGCTCCATAGTCACATACACAGCAAAGGAGAGATGTTGTTTACACCTAGTGATGTCAGTGGTATTGAGTGACATCACAGCACAGTGCTAAGGCTCCTGGGCCTGGACACAGCAGCGGCTGCAATATCTCAACGGAGAATACGTTTATATCTATGTGTGTGTGTGCGCATATATATATATATATATATATATATATATATATATATATATATATTTCTCCGCCGAAATCACTTTTAAACCCATTTCCACCTTTTTTTCCCTTCTCTTCCTCTTACTTTTTTTTCACGTTTTTTTACGTTTTTCTCCTTTTCGCCTCTTTTCTGGGCGTATTATTCTTCTTTTTCTTCTTTTTTTTCGTCTAATGCATACCCCATCAGTGCAGCAATGCTTATTCAATACCGCCAGCAGATGGAGACACTGGGGGATAATTTTCTAAGGATTTATACTGATTTTTCCTGTCTGAATTTGTCGCACAGAAAGTTGCAGGCCAAATATGTGTGACATTTCTGCGACTTTAGCTTCTAGAGCATTTTTACAACATTATACATAGGTGCTGAATACATAAAAAGCGACTGTTCAGCGACAGACAAGTCGCATCGGCTGAAAGTAGGCCAGAATGTCAGTCCATGTTGGAGCAGGTTTAGATACAGTCTAAAGCATAGATCTCAAAGTCTGTGCACAGAATTTAGCAAGGGCCTCGCACCTTCTGATGCATCAGGTAGGTGCACAATAGCATAGCCTAACCCTCTGTACTTTGGTCTATATTGATGCGGGACATAGACAGCCAGCTGATGACCAATCCATTAGTGCAATGGATGGCTGGAAGCATTTGTCTTTGCCTTTGCAATACCACAGAAGCAATGCATGGTCAATGTACAGCAATGACACACCTGTGTGAACAGCCAGGAGACCCCCCCCCCCCCCCCCCCATGTTATGTTACATAGTTACATAGTTAGTACGGTCGAAAAAAGACATATGTCCATCAAGTTCAACCAGGGAATTAAGGGGTAGGGGTGTGGCGCGATATTGGGGAAGGGATGAGATTTTATATTTCTTCATAAGCATTAATCTTATTTTGTCAATTAGGAACATTCAGCACCCACCCGCTATCAAGGCAGCTGCCTATCATGTCATGCCCTACCTGCACAGGTGTGCTGGCTACTCAAATGATCCAATTAAGGAGGCCATTTAGTCAGCAGCAGCAGAAGTCCTGTGCCTGGACGCTCCAACAGGGGCCAGACACAAGCAGAAGCAGAAGCAGCAGAAGCAGCAGCAGCACCACCTTTTGTTTTTTGGCTGCTGCAGCAGCAAGGCCCACAGGGCTGGCTAGCTGGCTAGCCAGCAAGCAGGTAGCAATGAAAGTAGGAATCTTTCTTTTTAACCCTGTAAGGGGGTGGTGCACTGTACCCGAAGATACTGCCATATCGGGTCAATGCATAGGGCGACGGAAGCAAGCTTCGAAATCGGCCCCCGTTCTCAAAAATCCATTTAATATATGGTCCCCAGATAGGGGACGTATCAGATATTAAACTGATAAGAACAGATACTACACTTGATCTTAGCCAAAAGGCCGAGAAGCGATAACCGTGAAAGGGGCGGGCCCAACAAGGTCCCCTTCATGGGCACTATCACTGCTTGCTGTCAGGGAGGCTGCCAGACAATTTTCCATGCACACTCTGGGCTGGGGGGCAGTCAACCACCAGTACACACAGCAGAACCTAAACCCATACCATTATTGCTAAGCAGCAAGACAGGGGCCCATTGCACTCCCACGGGGCCTTTTTAAATGCAATCCATAACCCGGATTTGCCAGGAACCCTTCTTACTCCTCCTACTTGCATGTGACACTGGGCTTAGGATCTGCATAGGAAACACACACACAAGCACACACCTACCTTTGTTGCCTGCAGATGCCTCCTTGGCTGTCCCCAAACGGTATCAAACCAACACCCACGGGAAGCTGTAAGCATAGAGGACATGCCTGCACCCCATTGGACTTACCTGTGTGGGTTAAATCCGGGTTATTTGACAACCTATGGCGGTGATGGTTCTGCTCAGGCAGAGCAGTGCTGATGCTCCTCATAAAGCTGTCGCTGCTGTGAAGGTTCTAGGTGACATCACAAATCCCTTTGGTTACATACACAACAAAGCTGGGTTGTTGTTGTTTACACTCTGCAAGGCCTGTGGAAGTGAGTGACATCATAGCACTGTAGTTCTGAGGGTTCAAGATGGATGCAACAATCTCCTGTTGCTTCTATGAAGGCCGTAATAGACGACATCACCAAACAGCTCCATAGTCACATACACAGCAAAGGAGAGATGTTGTTTACACCTAGTGATGTCAGTGGTATTGAGTGACATCACAGCACAGTGCTAAGGCTCCTGGGCCTGGACACAGCAGCGGCTGCAATATCTCAACGGAGAATACGTTTATATCTATGTGTGTGTGTGCGCATATATATATATATATATATATATATATATATATATATATATTTCTCCGCCGAAATCACTTTTAAACCCATTTCCACCTTTTTTTCCCTTCTCTTCCTCTTACTTTTTTTTCACGTTTTTTTACGTTTTTCTCCTTTTCGCCTCTTTTCTGGGCGTATTATTCTTCTTTTTCTTCTTTTTTTTCGTCTAATGCATACCCCATCAGTGCAGCAATGCTTATTCAATACCGCCAGCAGATGGAGACACTGGGGGATAATTTTCTAAGGATTTATACTGATTTTTCCTGTCTGAATTTGTCGCACAGAAAGTTGCAGGCCAAATATGTGTGACATTTCTGCGACTTTAGCTTCTAGAGCATTTTTACAACATTATACATAGGTGCTGAATACATAAAAAGCGACTGTTCAGCGACAGACAAGTCGCATCGGCTGAAAGTAGGCCAGAATGTCAGTCCATGTTGGAGCAGGTTTAGATACAGTCTAAAGCATAGATCTCAAAGTCTGTGCACAGAATTTAGCAAGGGCCTCGCACCTTCTGATGCATCAGGTAGGTGCACAATAGCATAGCCTAACCCTCTGTACTTTGGTCTATATTGATGCGGGACATAGACAGCCAGCTGATGACCAATCCATTAGTGCAATGGATGGCTGGAAGCATTTGTCTTTGCCTTTGCAATACCACAGAAGCAATGCATGGTCAATGTACAGCAATGACACACCTGTGTGAACAGCCAGGAGACCCCCCCCCCCCCCCATGTTATGTTACATAGTTACATAGTTAGTACGGTCGAAAAAAGACATATGTCCATCACGTTCAACCAGGGAATTAAGGGGTAGGGGTGTGGCGCGATATTGGGGAAGGGATGAGATTTTATATTTCTTCATAAGCATTAATCTTATTTTGTCAATTAGGAACATTCAGCACCCACCCGCTATCAAGGCAGCTGCCTATCATGTCATGCCCTACCTGCACAGGTGTGCTGGCTACTCAAATGATCCAATTAAGGAGGCCATTTAGTCAGCAGCAGCAGAAGTCCTGTGCCTGGACGCTCCAACAGGGGCCAGACACAAGCAGAAGCAGAAGCAGCAGAAGCAGCAGCAGCACCACCTTTTGTTTTTTGGCTGCAGCAGCAGCAAGGCCCACAGGGCTGGCTAGCTGGCTAGCCAGCAAGCAGGTAGCAATGAAAGTAGGAATCTTTCTTTTTAACCCTGTAAGGGGGTGGTGCACTGTACCCGAAGATACTGCCATATCGGGTCAATGCATAGGGCGACGGAAGCAAGCTTCGAAATCGGCCCCCGTTCTCAAAAATCCATTTAATATATGGTCCCCAGATAGGGGACGTATCAGATATTAAACTGATAAGAACAGATACTACACTTGATCTTAGCCAAAAGGCCGAGAAGCGATAACCGTGAAAGGGGCGGGCCCAACAAGGTCCCCTTCATGGGCACTATCACTGCTTGCTGTCAGGGAGGCTGCCAGACAATTTTCCATGCACACTCTGGGCTGGGGGGCAGTCAACCACCAGTACACACAGCAGAACCTAAACCCATACCATTATTGCTAAGCAGCAAGACAGGGGCCCATTGCACTCCCACGGGGCCTTTTTAAATGCAATCCATAACCCGGATTTGCCAGGAACCCTTCTTACTCCTCCTACTTGCATGTGACACTGGGCTTAGGATCTGCATAGGAAACACACACACAAGCACACACCTACCTTTGTTGCCTGCAGATGCCTCCTTGGCTGTCCCCAAACGGTATCAAACCAACACCCACGGGAAGCTGTAAGCATAGAGGACATGCCTGCACCCCATTGGACTTACCTGTGTGGGTTAAATCCGGGTTATTTGACAACCTATGGCGGTGATGGTTCTGCTCAGGCAGAGCAGTGCTGATGCTCCTCATAAAGCTGTCGCTGCTGTGAAGGTTCTAGGTGACATCACAAATCCCTTTGGTTACATACACAACAAAGCTGGGTTGTTGTTGTTTACACTCTGCAAGGCCTGTGGAAGTGAGTGACATCATAGCACTGTAGTTCTGAGGGTTCAAGATGGATGCAACAATCTCCTGTTGCTTCTATGAAGGCCGTAATAGACGACATCACCAAACAGCTCCATAGTCACATACACAGCAAAGGAGAGATGTTGTTTACACCTAGTGATGTCAGTGGTTTTGAGTGACATCACAGCACAGTGCTAAGGCTCCTGGGCCTGGACACAGCAGCGGCTGCAATATCTCAACGGAGAATACGTTTATATCTATGTGTGTGTGTGGGCATATATATATATATATATATATATATATATATATATATATATATTTCTCCGCCGAAATCACTTTTAAACCCATTTCCACCTTTTTTTCCCTTCTCTTCCTCTTACTTTTTTTTCACGTTTTTTTACGTTTTTCTCCTTTTCGCCTCTTTTCTGGGCGTATTATTCTTCTTTTTCTTCTTTTTTTTCGTCTAATGCATACCCCATCAGTGCAGCAATGCTTATTCAATACCGCCAGCAGATGGAGACACTGGGGGATAATTTTCTAAGGATTTATACTGATTTTTCCTGTCTGAATTTGTCGCACAGAAAGTTGCAGGCCAAATATGTGTGACATTTCTGCGACTTTAGCTTCTAGAGCATTTTTACAACATTATACATAGGTGCTGAATACATAAAAAGCGACTGTTCAGCGACAGACAAGTCGCATCGGCTGAAAGTAGGCCAGAATGTCAGTCCATGTTGGAGCAGGTTTAGATACAGTCTAAAGCATAGATCTCAAAGTCTGTGCACAGAATTTAGCAAGGGCCTCGCACCTTCTGATGCATCAGGTAGGTGCACAATAGCATAGCCTAACCCTCTGTACTTTGGTCTATATTGATGCGGGACATAGACAGCCAGCTGATGACCAATCCATTAGTGCAATGGATGGCTGGAAGCATTTGTCTTTGCCTTTGCAATACCACAGAAGCAATGCATGGTCAATGTACAGCAATGACACACCTGTGTGAACAGCCAGGAGACCCCCCCCCCCCCCCCCCCCCCATGTTATGTTACATAGCTACATAGTTAGTACGGTCGAAAAAAGACATATGTCCATCACGTTCAACCAGGGAATTAAGGGGTAGGGGTGTGGCGCGATATTGGGGAAGGGATGAGATTTTATATTTCTTCATAAGCATTAATCTTATTTTGTCAATTAGGAACATTCAGCACCCACCCGCTATCAAGGCAGCTGCCTATCATGTCATGCCCTACCTGCACAGGTGTGCTGGCTACTCAAATGATCCAATTAAGGAGGCCATTTAGTCAGCAGCAGCAGAAGTCCTGTGCCTGGACGCTCCAACAGGGGCCAGACACAAGCAGAAGCAGAAGCAGCAGAAGCAGCAGCAGCACCACCTTTTGTTTTTTGGCTGCAGCAGCAGCAAGGCCCACAGGGCTGGCTAGCTGGCTAGCCAGCAAGCAGGTAGCAATGAAAGTAGGAATCTTTCTTTTTAACCCTGTAAGGGGGTGGTGCACTGTACCCGAAGATACTGCCATATCGGGTCAATGCATAGGGCGACGGAAGCAAGCTTTGAAATCGGCCCCCGTTCTCAAAAATCCATTTAATATATGGTCCCCAGATAGGGGACGTATCAGATATTAAACTGATAAGAACAGATACTACACTTGATCTTAGCCAAAAGGCCGAGAAGCGATAACCGTGAAAGGGGCGGGCCCAACAAGGTCCCCTTCATGGGCACTATCACTGCTTGCTGTCAGGGAGGCTGCCAGACAATTTTCCATGCACACTCTGGGCTGGGGGGCAGTCAACCACCAGTACACACAGCAGAACCTAAACCCATACCATTATTGCTAAGCAGCAAGACAGGGGCCCATTGCACTCCCACGGGGCCTTTTTAAATGCAATCCATAACCCGGATTTGCCAGGAACCCTTCTTACTCCTCCTACTTGCATGTGACACTGGGCTTAGGATCTGCATAGGAAACACACACACAAGCACACACCTACCTTTGTTGCCTGCAGATGCCTCCTTGGCTGTCCCCAAACGGTATCAAACCAACACCCACGGGAAGCTGTAAGCATAGAGGACATGCCTGCACCCCATTGGACTTACCTGTGTGGGTTAAATCCGGGTTATTTGACAACCTATGGCGGTGATGGTTCTGCTCAGGCAGAGCAGTGCTGATGCTCCTCATAAAGCTGTCGCTGCTGTGAAGGTTCTAGGTGACATCACAAATCCCTTTGGTTACATACACAACAAAGCTGGGTTGTTGTTGTTTACACTCTGCAAGGCCTGTGGAAGTGAGTGACATCATAGCACTGTAGTTCTGAGGGTTCAAGATGGATGCAACAATCTCCTGTTGCTTCTATGAAGGCCGTAATAGACGACATCACCAAACAGCTCCATAGTCACATACACAGCAAAGGAGAGATGTTGTTTACACCTAGTGATGTCAGTGGTATTGAGTGACATCACAGCACAGTGCTAAGGCTCCTGGGCCTGGACACAGCAGCGGCTGCAATATCTCAACGGAGAATACGTTTATATCTATGTGTGTGTGTGCGCATATATATATATATATATATATATATATATATATATATATATATATATATATTTCTCCGCCGAAATCACTTTTAAACCCATTTCCACCTTTTTTTCCCTTCTCTTCCTCTTACTTTTTTTTCACGTTTTTTTACGTTTTTCTCCTTTTCGCCTCTTTTCTGGGCGTATTATTCTTCTTTTTCTTCTTTTTTTTCGTCTAATGCATACCCCATCAGTGCAGCAATGCTTATTCAATACCGCCAGCAGATGGAGACACTGGGGGATAATTTTCTAAGGATTTATACTGATTTTTCCTGTCTGAATTTGTCGCACAGAAAGTTGCAGGCCAAATATGTGTGACATTTCTGCGACTTTAGCTTCTAGAGCATTTTTACAACATTATACATAGGTGCTGAATACATAAAAAGCGACTGTTCAGCGACAGACAAGTCGCATCGGCTGAAAGTAGGCCAGAATGTCAGTCCATGTTGGAGCAGGTTTAGATACAGTCTAAAGCATAGATCTCAAAGTCTGTGCACAGAATTTAGCAAGGGCCTCGCACCTTCTGATGCATCAGGTAGGTGCACAATAGCATAGCCTAACCCTCTGTACTTTGGTCTATATTGATGCGGGACATAGACAGCCAGCTGATGACCAATCCATTAGTGCAATGGATGGCTGGAAGCATTTGTCTTTGCCTTTGCAATACCACAGAAGCAATGCATGGTCAATGTACAGCAATGACACACCTGTGTGAACAGCCAGGAGACCCCCCCCCCCCCCATGTTATGTTACATAGTTACATAGTTAGTACGGTCGAAAAAAGACATATGTCCATCACGTTCAACCAGGGAATTAAGGGGTAGGGGTGTGGCGCGATATTGGGGAAGGGATGAGATTTTATATTTCTTCATAAGCATTAATCTTATTTTGTCAATTAGGAACATTCAGCACCCACCCGCTATCAAGGCAGCTGCCTATCATGTCATGCCCTACCTGCACAGGTGTGCTGGCTACTCAAATGATCCAATTAAGGAGGCCATTTAGTCAGCAGCAGCAGAAGTCCTGTGCCTGGACGCTCCAACAGGGGCCAGACACAAGCAGAAGCAGAAGCAGCAGAAGCAGCAGAAGCAGCAGCAGCACCACCTTTTGTTTTTTGGCTGCAGCAGCAGCAAGGCCCACAGGGCTGGCTAGCTGGCTAGCCAGCAAGCAGGTAGCAATGAAAGTAGGAATCTTTCTTTTTAACCCTGTAAGGGGGTGGTGCACTGTACCCGAAGATACTGCCATATCGGGTCAATGCATAGGGCGACGGAAGCAAGCTTCGAAATCGGCCCCCGTTCTCAAAAATCCATTTAATATATGGTCCCCAGATAGGGGACGTATCAGATATTAAACTGATAAGAACAGATACTACACTTGATCTTAGCCAAAAGGCCGAGAAGCGATAACCGTGAAAGGGGCGGGCCCAACAAGGTCCCCTTCATGGGCACTATCACTGCTTGCTGTCAGGGAGGCTGCCAGACAATTTTCCATGCACACTCTGGGCTGGGGGGCAGTCAACCACCAGTACACACAGCAGAACCTAAACCCATACCATTATTGCTAAGCAGCAAGACAGGGGCCCATTGCACTCCCACGGGGCCTTTTTAAATGCAATCCATAACCCGGATTTGCCAGGAACCCTTCTTACTCCTCCTACTTGCATGTGACACTGGGCTTAGGATCTGCATAGGAAACACACACACAAGCACACACCTACCTTTGTTGCCTGCAGATGCCTCCTTGGCTGTCCCCAAACGGTATCAAACCAACACCCACGGGAAGCTGTAAGCATAGAGGACATGCCTGCACCCCATTGGACTTACCTGTGTGGGTTAAATCCGGGTTATTTGACAACCTATGGCGGTGATGGTTCTGCTCAGGCAGAGCAGTGCTGATGCTCCTCATAAAGCTGTCGCTGCTGTGAAGGTTCTAGGTGACATCACAAATCCCTTTGGTTACATACACAACAAAGCTGGGTTGTTGTTGTTTACACTCTGCAAGGCCTGTGGAAGTGAGTGACATCATAGCACTGTAGTTCTGAGGGTTCAAGATGGATGCAACAATCTCCTGTTGCTTCTATGAAGGCCGTAATAGACGACATCACCAAACAGCTCCATAGTCACATACACAGCAAAGGAGAGATGTTGTTTACACCTAGTGATGTCAGTGGTATTGAGTGACATCACAGCACAGTGCTAAGGCTCCTGGGCCTGGACACAGCAGCGGCTGCAATATCTCAACGGAGAATACGTTTATATCTATGTGTGTGTGTGCGCATATATATATATATATATATATATATATATATATATATATATATTTCTCCGCCGAAATCACTTTTAAACCCATTTCCACCTTTTTTTCCCTTCTCTTCCTCTTACTTTTTTTTCACGTTTTTTTACGTTTTTCTCCTTTTCGCCTCTTTTCTGGGCGTATTATTCTTCTTTTTCTTCTTTTTTTTCGTCTAATGCATACCCCATCAGTGCAGCAATGCTTATTCAATACCGCCAGCAGATGGAGACACTGGGGGATAATTTTCTAAGGATTTATACTGATTTTTCCTGTCTGAATTTGTCGCACAGAAAGTTGCAGGCCAAATATGTGTGACATTTCTGCGACTTTAGCTTCTAGAGCATTTTTACAACATTATACATAGGTGCTGAATACATAAAAAGCGACTGTTCAGCGACAGACAAGTCGCATCGGCTGAAAGTAGGCCAGAATGTCAGTCCATGTTGGAGCAGGTTTAGATACAGTCTAAAGCATAGATCTCAAAGTCTGTGCACAGAATTTAGCAAGGGCCTCGCACCTTCTGATGCATCAGGTAGGTGCACAATAGCATAGCCTAACCCTCTGTACTTTGGTCTATATTGATGCGGGACATAGACAGCCAGCTGATGACCAATCCATTAGTGCAATGGATGGCTGGAAGCATTTGTCTTTGCCTTTGCAATACCACAGAAGCAATGCATGGTCAATGTACAGCAATGACACACCTGTGTGAACAGCCAGGAGACCCCCCCCCCCCCATGTTATGTTACATAGTTACATAGTTAGTACGGTCGAAAAAAGACATATGTCCATCACGTTCAACCAGGGAATTAAGGGGTAGGGGTGTGGCGCGATATTGGGGAAGGGATGAGATTTTATATTTCTTCATAAGCATTAATCTTATTTTGTCAATTAGGAACATTCAGCACCCACCCGCTATCAAGGCAGCTGCCTATCATGTCATGCCCTACCTGCACAGGTGTGCTGGCTACTCAAATGATCCAATTAAGGAGGCCATTTAGTCAGCAGCAGCAGAAGTCCTGTGCCTGGACGCTCCAACAGGGGCCAGACACAAGCAGAAGCAGAAGCAGCAGAAGCAGCACCACCTTTTGTTTTTTGGCTGCAGCAGCAGCAAGGCCCACAGGGCTGGCTAGCTGGCTAGCCAGCAAGCAGGTAGCAATGAAAGTAGGAATCTTTCTTTTTAACCCTGTAAGGGGGTGGTGCACTGTACCCGAAGATACTGCCATATCGGGTCAATGCATAGGGCGACGGAAGCAAGCTTCGAAATCGGCCCCCGTTCTCAAAAATCCATTTAATATATGGTCCCCAGATAGGGGACGTATCAGATATTAAACTGATAAGAACAGATACTACACTTGATCTTAGCCAAAAGGCCGAGAAGCGATAACCGTGAAAGGGGCGGGCCCAACAAGGTCCCCTTCATGGGCACTATCACTGCTTGCTGTCAGGGAGGCTGCCAGACAATTTTCCATGCACACTCTGGGCTGGGGGGCAGTCAACCACCAGTACACACAGCAGAACCTAAACCCATACCATTATTGCTAAGCAGCAAGACAGGGGCCCATTGCACTCCCACGGGGCCTTTTTAAATGCAATCCATAACCCGGATTTGCCAGGAACCCTTCTTACTCCTCCTACTTGCATGTGACACTGGGCTTAGGATCTGCATAGGAAACACACACACAAGCACACACCTACCTTTGTTGCCTGCAGATGCCTCCTTGGCTGTCCCCAAACGGTATCAAACCAACACCCACGGGAAGCTGTAAGCATAGAGGACATGCCTGCACCCCATTGGACTTACCTGTGTGGGTTAAATCCGGGTTATTTGACAACCTATGGCGGTGATGGTTCTGCTCAGGCAGAGCAGTGCTGATGCTCCTCATAAAGCTGTCGCTGCTGTGAAGGTTCTAGGTGACATCACAAATCCCTTTGGTTACATACACAACAAAGCTGGGTTGTTGTTGTTTACACTCTGCAAGGCCTGTGGAAGTGAGTGACATCATAGCACTGTAGTTCTGAGGGTTCAAGATGGATGCAACAATCTCCTGTTGCTTCTATGAAGGCCGTAATAGACGACATCACCAAACAGCTCCATAGTCACATACACAGCAAAGGAGAGATGTTGTTTACACCTAGTGATGTCAGTGGTATTGAGTGACATCACAGCACAGTGCTAAGGCTCCTGGGCCTGGACACAGCAGCGGCTGCAATATCTCAACGGAGAATACGTTTATATCTATGTGTGTGTGTGCGCATATATATATATATATATATATATATATATATATATATATATATATATTTCTCCGCCGAAATCACTTTTAAACCCATTTCCACCTTTTTTTCCCTTCTCTTCCTCTTACTTTTTTTTCACGTTTTTTTACGTTTTTCTCCTTTTCGCCTCTTTTCTGGGCGTATTATTCTTCTTTTTCTTCTTTTTTTTCGTCTAATGCATACCCCATCAGTGCAGCAATGCTTATTCAATACCGCCAGCAGATGGAGACACTGGGGGATAATTTTCTAAGGATTTATACTGATTTTTCCTGTCTGAATTTGTTGCACAGAAAGTTGCAGGCCAAATATGTGTGACATTTCTGCGACTTTAGCTTCTAGAGCATTTTTACAACATTATACATAGGTGCTGAATACATAAAAAGCGACTGTTCAGCGACAGACAAGTCGCATCGGCTGAAAGTAGGCCAGAATGTCAGTCCATGTTGGAGCAGGTTTAGATACAGTCTAAAGCATAGATCTCAAAGTCTGTGCACAGAATTTAGCAAGGGCCTCGCACCTTCTGATGCATCAGGTAGGTGCACAATAGCATAGCCTAACCCTCTGTACTTTGGTCTATATTGATGCGGGACATAGACAGCCAGCTGATGACCAATCCATTAGTGCAATGGATGGCTGGAAGCATTTGTCTTTGCCTTTGCAATACCACAGAAGCAATGCATGGTCAATGTACAGCAATGACACACCTGTGTGAACAGCCAGGAGATCCCCCCCCCCCCCCCCCATGTTATGTTACATAGTTACATAGTTAGTACGGTCGAAAAAAGACATATGTCCATCACGTTCAACCAGGGAATTAAGGGGTAGGGGTGTGGCGCGATATTGGGGAAGGGATGAGATTTTATATTTCTTCATAAGCATTAATCTTATTTTGTCAATTAGGAACATTCAGCACCCACCCGCTATCAAGGCAGCTGCCTATCATGTCATGCCCTACCTGCACAGGTGTGCTGGCTACTCAAATGATCCAATTAAGGAGGCCATTTAGTCAGCAGCAGCAGAAGTCCTGTGCCTGGACGCTCCAACAGGGGCCAGACACAAGCAGAAGCAGAAGCAGCAGAAGCAGCAGCAGCACCACCTTTTGTTTTTTGGCTGCAGCAGCAGCAAGGCCCACAGGGCTGGCTAGCTGGCTAGCCAGCAAGCAGGTAGCAATGAAAGTAGGAATCTTTCTTTTTAACCCTGTAAGGGGGTGGTGCACTGTACCCGAAGATACTGCCATATCGGGTCAATGCATAGGGCGACGGAAGCAAGCTTCGAAATCGGCCCCCGTTCTCAAAAATCCATTTAATATATGGTCCCCAGATAGGGGACGTATCAGATATTAAACTGATAAGAACAGATACTACACTTGATCTTAGCCAAAAGGCCGAGAAGCGATAACCGTGAAAGGGGCGGGCCCAACAAGGTCCCCTTCATGGGCACTATCACTGCTTGCTGTCAGGGAGGCTGCCAGACAATTTTCCATGCACACTCTGGGCTGGGGGGCAGTCAACCACCAGTACACACAGCAGAACCTAAACCCATACCATTATTGCTAAGCAGCAAGACAGGGGCCCATTGCACTCCCACGGGGCCTTTTTAAATGCAATCCATAACCCGGATTTGCCAGGAACCCTTCTTACTCCTCCTACTTGCATGTGACACTGGGCTTAGGATCTGCATAGGAAACACACACACAAGCACACACCTACCTTTGTTGCCTGCAGATGCCTCCTTGGCTGTCCCCAAACGGTATCAAACCAACACCCACGGGAAGCTGTAAGCATAGAGGACATGCCTGCACCCCATTGGACTTACCTGTGTGGGTTAAATCCGGGTTATTTGACAACCTATGGCGGTGATGGTTCTGCTCAGGCAGAGCAGTGCTGATGCTCCTCATAAAGCTGTCGCTGCTGTGAAGGTTCTAGGTGACATCACAAATCCCTTTGGTTACATACACAACAAAGCTGGGTTGTTGTTGTTTACACTCTGCAAGGCCTGTGGAAGTGAGTGACATCATAGCACTGTAGTTCTGAGGGTTCAAGATGGATGCAACAATCTCCTGTTGCTTCTATGAAGGCCGTAATAGACGACATCACCAAACAGCTCCATAGTCACATACACAGCAAAGGAGAGATGTTGTTTACACCTAGTGATGTCAGTGGTATTGAGTGACATCACAGCACAGTGCTAAGGCTCCTGGGCCTGGACACAGCAGCGGCTGCAATATCTCAACGGAGAATACGTTTATATCTATGTGTGTGTGTGCGCATATATATATATATATATATATATATATATATATATATATATATTTCTCCGCCGAAATCACTTTTAAACCCATTTCCACCTTTTTTTCCCTTCTCTTCCTCTTACTTTTTTTTCACGTTTTTTTACGTTTTTCTCCTTTTCGCCTCTTTTCTGGGCGTATTATTCTTCTTTTTCTTCTTTTTTTTCGTCTAATGCATACCCCATCAGTGCAGCAATGCTTATTCAATACCGCCAGCAGATGGAGACACTGGGGGATAATTTTCTAAGGATTTATACTGATTTTTCCTGTCTGAATTTGTCGCACAGAAAGTTGCAGGCCAAATATGTGTGACATTTCTGCGACTTTAGCTTCTAGAGCATTTTTACAACATTATACATAGGTGCTGAATACATAAAAAGCGACTGTTCAGCGACAGACAAGTCGCATCGGCTGAAAGTAGGCCAGAATGTCAGTCCATGTTGGAGCAGGTTTAGATACAGTCTAAAGCATAGATCTCAAAGTCTGTGCACAGAATTTAGCAAGGGCCTCGCACCTTCTGATGCATCAGGTAGGTGCACAATAGCATAGCCTAACCCTCTGTACTTTGGTCTATATTGATGCGGGACATAGACAGCCAGCTGATGACCAATCCATTAGTGCAATGGATGGCTGGAAGCATTTGTCTTTGCCTTTGCAATACCACAGAAGCAATGCATGGTCAATGTACAGCAATGACACACCTGTGTGAACAGCCAGGAGACCCCCCCCCCCCCATGTTATGTTACATAGTTACATAGTTAGTACGGTCGAAAAAAGACATATGTCCATCACGTTCAACCAGGGAATTAAGGGGTAGGGGTGTGGCGCGATATTGGGGAAGGGATGAGATTTTATTTTTCTTCATAAGCATTAATCTTATTTTGTCAATTAGGAACATTCAGCACCCACCCGCTATCAAGGCAGCTGCCTATCATGTCATGCCCTACCTGCACAGGTGTGCTGGCTACTCAAATGATCCAATTAAGGAGGCCATTTAGTCAGCAGCAGCAGAAGTCCTGTGCCTGGACGCTCCAACAGGGGCCAGACACAAGCAGAAGCAGAAGCAGCAGAAGCAGCAGCAGCACCACCTTTTGTTTTTTGGCTGCAGCAGCAGCAAGGCCCACAGGGCTGGCTAGCTGGCTAGCCAGCAAGCAGGTAGCAATGAAAGTAGGAATCTTTCTTTTTAACCCTGTAAGGGGGTGGTGCACTGTACCCGAAGATACTGCCATATCGGGTCAATGCATAGGGCGACGGAAGCAAGCTTCGAAATCGGCCCCCGTTCTCAAAAATCCATTTAATATATGGTCCCCAGATAGGGGACGTATCAGATATTAAACTGATAAGAACAGATACTACACTTGATCTTAGCCAAAAGGCCGAGAAGCGATAACCGTGAAAGGGGCGGGCCCAACAAGGTCCCCTTCATGGGCACTATCACTGCTTGCTGTCAGGGAGGCTGCCAGACAATTTTCCATGCACACTCTGGGCTGGGGGGCAGTCAACCACCAGTACACACAGCAGAACCTAAACCCATACCATTATTGCTAAGCAGCAAGACAGGGGCCCATTGCACTCCCACGGGGCCTTTTTAAATGCAATCCATAACCCGGATTTGCCAGGAACCCTTCTTACTCCTCCTACTTGCATGTGACACTGGGCTTAGGATCTGCATAGGAAACACACACACAAGCACACACCTACCTTTGTTGCCTGCAGATGCCTCCTTGGCTGTCCCCAAACGGTATCAAACCAACACCCACGGGAAGCTGTAAGCATAGAGGACATGCCTGCACCCCATTGGACTTACCTGTGTGGGTTAAATCCGGGTTATTTGACAACCTATGGCGGTGATGGTTCTGCTCAGGCAGAGCAGTGCTGATGCTCCTCATAAAGCTGTCGCTGCTGTGAAGGTTCTAGGTGACATCACAAATCCCTTTGGTTACATACACAACAAAGCTGGGTTGTTGTTGTTTACACTCTGCAAGGCCTGTGGAAGTGAGTGACATCATAGCACTGTAGTTCTGAGGGTTCAAGATGGATGCAACAATCTCCTGTTGCTTCTATGAAGGCCGTAATAGACGACATCACCAAACAGCTCCATAGTCACATACACAGCAAAGGAGAGATGTTGTTTACACCTAGTGATGTCAGTGGTATTGAGTGACATCACAGCACAGTGCTAAGGCTCCTGGGCCTGGACACAGCAGCGGCTGCAATATCTCAACGGAGAATACGTTTATATCTATGTGTGTGTGTGCGCATATATATATATATATATATATATATATATATATATATATATATATATTTCTCCGCCGAAATCACTTTTAAACCCATTTCCACCTTTTTTTCCCTTCTCTTCCTCTTACTTTTTTTTCACGTTTTTTTACGTTTTTCTCCTTTTCGCCTCTTTTCTGGGCGTATTATTCTTCTTTTTCTTCTTTTTTTTCGTCTAATGCATACCCCATCAGTGCAGCAATGCTTATTCAATACCGCCAGCAGATGGAGACACTGGGGGATAATTTTCTAAGGATTTATACTGATTTTTCCTGTCTGAATTTGTCGCACAGAAAGTTGCAGGCCAAATATGTGTGACATTTCTGCGACTTTAGCTTCTAGAGCATTTTTACAACATTATACATAGGTGCTGAATACATAAAAAGCGACTGTTCAGCGACAGACAAGTCGCATCGGCTGAAAGTAGGCCAGAATGTCAGTCCATGTTGGAGCAGGTTTAGATACAGTCTAAAGCATAGATCTCAAAGTCTGTGCACAGAATTTAGCAAGGGCCTCGCACCTTCTGATGCATCAGGTAGGTGCACAATAGCATAGCCTAACCCTCTGTACTTTGGTCTATATTGATGCGGGACATAGACAGCCAGCTGATGACCAATCCATTAGTGCAATGGATGGCTGGAAGCATTTGTCTTTGCCTTTGCAATACCACAGAAGCAATGCATGGTCAATGTACAGCAATGACACACCTGTGTGAACAGCCAGGAGACCCCCCCCCCCCCCCCATGTTATGTTACATAGTTACATAGTTAGTACGGTCGAAAAAAGACATATGTCCATCACGTTCAACCAGGGAATTAAGGGGTAGGGGTGTGGCGCGATATTGGGGAAGGGATGAGATTTTATATTTCTTCATAAGCATTAATCTTATTTTGTCAATTAGGAACATTCAGCACCCACCCGCTATCAAGGCAGCTGCCTATCATGTCATGCCCTACCTGCACAGGTGTGCTGGCTACTCAAATGATCCAATTAAGGAGGCCATTTAGTCAGCAGCAGCAGAAGTCCTGTGCCTGGACGCTCCAACAGGGGCCAGACACAAGCAGAAGCAGAAGCAGCAGAAGCAGCAGCAGCACCACCTTTTGTTTTTTGGCTGCAGCAGCAGCAAGGCCCACAGGGCTGGCTAGCTGGCTAGCCAGCAAGCAGGTAGCAATGAAAGTAGGAATCTTTCTTTTTAACCCTGTAAGGGGGTGGTGCACTGTACCCGAAGATACTGCCATATCGGGTCAATGCATAGGGCGACGGAAGCAAGCTTCGAAATCGGCCCCCGTTCTCAAAAATCCATTTAATATATGGTCCCCAGATAGGGGACGTATCAGATATTAAACTGATAAGAACAGATACTACACTTGATCTTAGCCAAAAGGCCGAGAAGCGATAACCGTGAAAGGGGCGGGCCCAACAAGGTCCCCTTCATGGGCACTATCACTGCTTGCTGTCAGGGAGGCTGCCAGACAATTTTCCATGCACACTCTGGGCTGGGGGGCAGTCAACCACCAGTACACACAGCAGAACCTAAACCCATACCATTATTGCTAAGCAGCAAGACAGGGGCCCATTGCACTCCCACGGGGCCTTTTTAAATGCAATCCATAACCCGGATTTGCCAGGAACCCTTCTTACTCCTCCTACTTGCATGTGACACTGGGCTTAGGATCTGCATAGGAAACACACACACAAGCACACACCTACCTTTGTTGCCTGCAGATGCCTCCTTGGCTGTCCCCAAACGGTATCAAACCAACACCCACGGGAAGCTGTAAGCATAGAGGACATGCCTGCACCCCATTGGACTTACCTGTGTGGGTTAAATCCGGGTTATTTGACAACCTATGGCGGTGATGGTTCTGCTCAGGCAGAGCAGTGCTGATGCTCCTCATAAAGCTGTCGCTGCTGTGAAGGTTCTAGGTGACATCACAAATCCCTTTGGTTACATACACAACAAAGCTGGGTTGTTGTTGTTTACACTCTGCAAGGCCTGTGGAAGTGAGTGACATCATAGCACTGTAGTTCTGAGGGTTCAAGATGGATGCAACAATCTCCTGTTGCTTCTATGAAGGCCGTAATAGACGACATCACCAAACAGCTCCATAGTCACATACACAGCAAAGGAGAGATGTTGTTTACACCTAGTGATGTCAGTGGTATTGAGTGACATCACAGCACAGTGCTAAGGCTCCTGGGCCTGGACACAGCAGCGGCTGCAATATCTCAACGGAGAATACGTTTATATCTATGTGTGTGTGTGCGCATATATATATATATATATAGTATATATATATATATATATATATATATATTCTCCGCCGAAATCACTTTTAAACCCATTTCCACCTTTTTTTCCCTTCTCTTCCTCTTACTTTTTTTTCACGTTTTTTTACGTTTTTCTCCTTTTCGCCTCTTTTCTGGGCGTATTATTCTTCTTTTTCTTCTTTTTTTTCGTCTAATGCATACCCCATCAGTGCAGCAATGCTTATTCAATACCGCCAGCAGATGGAGACACTGGGGGATAATTTTCTAAGGATTTATACTGATTTTTCCTGTCTGAATTTGTCGCACAGAAAGTTGCAGGCCAAATATGTGTGACATTTCTGCGACTTTAGCTTCTAGAGCATTTTTACAACATTATACATAGGTGCTGAATACATAAAAAGCGACTGTTCAGACAAGTCGCATCGGCTGAAAGTAGGCCAGAATGTCAGTCCATGTTGGAGCAGGTTTAGATACAGTCTAAAGCATAGATCTCAAAGTCTGTGCACAGAATTTAGCAAGGGCCTCGCACCTTCTGATGCATCAGGTAGGTGCACAATAGCATAGCCTAACCCTCTGTACTTTGGTCTATATTGATGCGGGACATAGACAGCCAGCTGATGACCAATCCATTAGTGCAATGGATGGCTGGAAGCATTTGTCTTTGCCTTTGCAATACCACAGAAGCAATGCATGGTCAATGTACAGCAATGACACACCTGTGTGAACAGCCAGGAGACCCCCCCCCCATGTTATGTTACATAGTTACATAGTTAGTACGGTCGAAAAAAGACATATGTCCATCACGTTCAACCAGGGAATTAAGGGGTAGGGGTGTGGCGCGATATTGGGGAAGGGATGAGATTTTATATTTCTTCATAAGCATTAATCTTATTTTGTCAATTAGGAACATTCAGCACCCACCCGCTATCAAGGCAGCTGCCTATCATGTCATGCCCTACCTGCACAGGTGTGCTGGCTACTCAAATGATCCAATTAAGGAGGCCATTTAGTCAGCAGCAGCAGAAGTCCTGTGCCTGGACGCTCCAACAGGGGCCAGACACAAGCAGAAGCAGAAGCAGCAGAAGCAGCAGCAGCACCACCTTTTGTTTTTTGGCTGCAGCAGCAGCAAGGCCCACAGGGCTGGCTAGCTGGCTAGCCAGCAAGCAGGTAGCAATGAAAGTAGGAATCTTTCTTTTTAACCCTGTAAGGGGGTGGTGCACTGTACCCGAAGATACTGCCATATCGGGTCAATGCATAGGGCGACGGAAGCAAGCTTCGAAATCGGCCCCCGTTCTCAAAAATCCATTTAATATATGGTCCCCAGATAGGGGACGTATCAGATATTAAACTGATAAGAACAGATACTACACTTGATCTTAGCCAAAAGGCCGAGAAGCGATAACCGTGAAAGGGGCGGGCCCAACAAGGTCCCCTTCATGGGCACTATCACTGCTTGCTGTCAGGGAGGCTGCCAGACAATTTTCCATGCACACTCTGGGCTGGGGGGCAGTCAACCACCAGTACACACAGCAGAACCTAAACCCATACCATTATTGCTAAGCAGCAAGACAGGGGCCCATTGCACTCCCACGGGGCCTTTTTAAATGCAATCCATAACCCGGATTTGCCAGGAACCCTTCTTACTCCTCCTACTTGCATGTGACACTGGGCTTAGGATCTGCATAGGAAACACACACACAAGCACACACCTACCTTTGTTGCCTGCAGATGCCTCCTTGGCTGTCCCCAAACGGTATCAAACCAACACCCACGGGAAGCTGTAAGCATAGAGGACATGCCTGCACCCCATTGGACTTACCTGTGTGGGTTAAATCCGGGTTATTTGACAACCTATGGCGGTGATGGTTCTGCTCAGGCAGAGCAGTGCTGATGCTCCTCATAAAGCTGTCGCTGCTGTGAAGGTTCTAGGTGACATCACAAATCCCTTTGGTTACATACACAACAAAGCTGGGTTGTTGTTGTTTACACTCTGCAAGGCCTGTGGAAGTGAGTGACATCATAGCACTGTAGTTCTGAGGGTTCAAGATGGATGCAACAATCTCCTGTTGCTTCTATGAAGGCCGTAATAGACGACATCACCAAACAGCTCCATAGTCACATACACAGCAAAGGAGAGATGTTGTTTACACCTAGTGATGTCAGTGGTATTGAGTGACATCACAGCACAGTGCTAAGGCTCCTGGGCCTGGACACAGCAGCGGCTGCAATATCTCAACGGAGAATACGTTTATATCTATGTGTGTGTGTGCGCATATATATATATATATATATATATATATATATATATATATATATATTTCTCCGCCGAAATCACTTTTAAACCCATTTCCACCTTTTTTTCCCTTCTCTTCCTCTTACTTTTTTTTCACGTTTTTTTACGTTTTTCTCCTTTTCGCCTCTTTTCTGGGCGTATTATTCTTCTTTTTCTTCTTTTTTTTCGTCTAATGCATACCCCATCAGTGCAGCAATGCTTATTCAATACCGCCAGCAGATGGAGACACTGGGGGATAATTTTCTAAGGATTTATACTGATTTTTCCTGTCTGAATTTGTCGCACAGAAAGTTGCAGGCCAAATATGTGTGACATTTCTGCGACTTTAGCTTCTAGAGCATTTTTACAACATTATACATAGGTGCTGAATACATAAAAAGCGACTGTTCAGCGACAGACAAGTCGCATCGGCTGAAAGTAGGCCAGAATGTCAGTCCATGTTGGAGCAGGTTTAGATACAGTCTAAAGCATAGATCTCAAAGTCTGTGCACAGAATTTAGCAAGGGCCTCGCACCTTCTGATGCATCAGGTAGGTGCACAATAGCATAGCCTAACCCTCTGTACTTTGGTCTATATTGATGCGGGACATAGACAGCCAGCTGATGACCAATCCATTAGTGCAATGGATGGCTGGAAGCATTTGTCTTTGCCTTTGCAATACCACAGAAGCAATGCATGGTCAATGTACAGCAATGACACACCTGTGTGAACAGCCAGGAGACCCCCCCCCCATGTTATGTTACATAGTTACATAGTTAGTACGGTCGAAAAAAGACATATGTCCATCACGTTCAACCAGGGAATTAAGGGGTAGGGGTGTGGCGCGATATTGGGGAAGGGATGAGATTTTATATTTCTTCATAAGCATTAATCTTATTTTGTCAATTAGGAACATTCAGCACCCACCCGCTATCAAGGCAGCTGCCTATCATGTCATGCCCTACCTGCACAGGTGTGCTGGCTACTCAAATGATCCAATTAAGGAGGCCATTTAGTCAGCAGCAGCAGAAGTCCTGTGCCTGGACGCTCCAACAGGGGCCAGACACAAGCAGAAGCAGAAGCAGCAGAAGCAGCAGCAGCACCACCTTTTGTTTTTTGGCTGCAGCAGCAGCAAGGCCCACAGGGCTGGCTAGCTGGCTAGCCAGCAAGCAGGTAGCAATGAAAGTAGGAATCTTTCTTTTTAACCCTGTAAGGGGGTGGTGCACTGTACCCGAAGATACTGCCATATCGGGTCAATGCATAGGGCGACGGAAGCAAGCTTCGAAATCGGCCCCCGTTCTCAAAAATCCATTTAATATATGGTCCCCAGATAGGGGACGTATCAGATATTAAACTGATAAGAACAGATTTTTTATTTATTTTTTTTTTTTATTTTTTTTTTCCCTCAGTTACAGACTATTGTTTGGACGATCATCAGGTCACCTACCAAGACTCGTCACTTAAAACAATATCTGAAAAAACATCATACGGAAAAAACTAACTAAGGGAACCGAGTGCCAAGAAAAAGTGACCAAACAACAAAACAAAAAAACATGTCAAAAACAATCACAGAAATTGGTCAAAAACTTACAGCTTTCTCCTTTACGTACTTCTTATAAATTTTTCCATCGTGTATGCATCCAGATTTTCTCCGCTTCTTCTTCACCAATTCTCTTTTTGTCCAGTAGAAAGATAGTAAAAATCCTTCCTAAAAACAATCTTTTCAATTCCCTCGGAGAAATAACAACATTTTTAAAAACAAGCAAATTGCGTGAGTCCCATAAAACCTCTTTAAAAACAGAAAAAAGAATCCAATTAGTACGTGTATCTTCCTTTTTACTAAGATCTTGACCAATAAAAACTTTCTCAAAAGAAAAACTGTTATATCCAGTGAGTTGGATTAAAAACTTCTTTAAAAACATAAAAAATTCTTTTGCATAAAAACAGTCCCAATAAAGGTGCACTAAGTCTTCTCTACCTCCACAACCCTCTCTTGGGCATCTGTCACTTATTCTCAAACCTCTTCCATTTAAAAAAGATCGGGTTGGGAGGCAGCCATGAAAGGACATCCAACTAACGTCTTTTTGTCTGTTTGATAGTCCAATAACTTTAAAAAACTTCCAAATCTTCACAGACTGAGCATTAGTGCAGAATGGTACTTCATATAATCTCTCATTTTTCCTTATTTCTTGTTCTATTTTCTTTTTATCAGGTTCACCTAAAGAGCTCAAACCAAATTGATCATTGAAAGACCTGAGGAGCACATAGAAGGTAGGTATCACATGTGCTATGGGTCTCCTCAAATCCCTCTCACACCAGCCCCATTTGGAAAACAACCATCCTGCAAGGTATTTACTCATGTCTGCCGCCCTATTATTGCACTGTATCAATTTAAAAATTAAAAGAAAATAGTGCACCTTTAAAAACAGATCAATGTTTGGAAAGTTATATCCGCCCAAATTCATACTCTTCATCACTTCTTCTCTTCTCATTTTCTCCATCTTAGACCCCCAGAAGAACACAAAAAGCTTCCTTGTGACTCTCCTAGTCCATAACTTCCCTGGAGGAAGCACCATAGCCGTATACAAGAGAAGCGGTAGGATTACAGACTTAATGATAAGAACTTTCCCTTTAAGTGACAAGTTCCTTAACCTCCAGAAGGATAGCTTCTTCTCAATTTTACTGTCCAAAGTCTCATAACTTTTCTTTCCTTTGAGGTCTTTATCAAATATCACTCCTAGCACTTCAATGTCTTCTTTTTCCTTAACACCATCCACTACTATATTCTCTTGGTTCCCAAAACTGCATAATTGGCACTTCCCCCAGTTCACATTCATCCCAGCCACACAACAAAAAATCCTCACATGCAAATTTACTCTGTTGAGATCTGCTTGGGATGTACAAGTAAAAACCACATCGTCCATATAACTTAAAACCTTTAACTTACTACCATCACTACCTGGAATAAAAACACCACTCACACATTTATCTTTCTGCACATTCTTCAACAGGCCCTCTATAACGCATATAAACAGAATTGGGGAGAGTGGGCATCCCTGTCTGACTCCAGACAAGACATTAAAAGCAGGCCCCACATGCCCATTTACTAAAATCTGACTTGTCACCCCATGATAAAAACTCATAATAACAGATAATAACTTTTCTGGAATACCTAAGTGTTTTAAAGCAATGAACATAAAATCATGTGCAACCTTATCATAAGCCTTTTCGAAATCTATGGACTCAACAAACAGTGCATTCTTGTTAAAGTTACTGTAATAAATAGAGTCTCTTAAAAGCAATAAATTATCTGTTATTTTTCTTTTCGGTACTGCACAAACTTGGTATTCTCCCACAAGGTGGTCCACTACATCACTCAGTCTATTAGCCACAATCTTAGCAATTATCTTGTAGTCACAATTTAATAAAGTTATAGGTCTCCAATTTTTAAGATCTCTGCCATCACCTTTTTTATGAATTAATGTTATGACCCCTTTCTTCATAGATTCAGCTAAAACACCTGAGTTAAAAACATATTGCACCACCCGTGTAAACTCTTTACTTAAAATATTCCAGAACGCGGAATAAAACTCAGCGGGGAGACCATCACAGCCTGGTGTCTTCCCTTTGGCCATCTTATCCAGGGCCTGCTTGATCTCCCCTTCACTAACATCATCAATCAAAAAATCTACTTTTTCAACAGGAACATTATTCTCCAAAATATTACAATAATCATTCATCTCCGTCTCACTGGCTCTGCTCTTATTACTAAAGAGTGTCTCATAAAATCTGCCAATCTCCTTCACCATCTCCTCTCCAAAAACTTCCCCCGTAGGGGTAAAAACAGATTTAAAAACACCTTTAGCATTAAAACATTTTTTAAAGAAATACCGTGTACACTGCTCATTTTCTTCTAGGTGCTGCACTTTAGACTTATATACAATATTCCTTCCCTTTTCCAACAACCTTTTTTTCATCTCCCCCTTCACCTTAACAATCTCATCCTCCACCTCCACACCAACACGTTTAAACTTATAGAGAGTCTCTAACCGGGATACAAGCCTTTCATCACTCCTCCTCTTCTCTTGTGCTCTCTTTATGCAAAACATCTTAAAGAAATTAGAAAACTCTCCTTTAGCCCATTCCCACCACACTAAGACATTACTAAAATCAGGTTGTTTAGAAACACAGGATAAAAACACATGATTAAAACCAGCCATTACTTCCTCATCTTCCAATAGACTTACATTTAATTTCCAGAGCCCCCTCCCAAAATGAAGGGACTCTGTGACACTTATCTCAGCCGACACCATCTTGTGGTCTGAGAAAGTTGACATCATTTGATTGCACCGGACCACCTTAATCCCATCAGAGACCAGGATGTAATCGATCCGGGATTTACAGCGGCCACTATCTGATATGTACGTATATCTTTCATCAGTGCTAACCATCAGTCCAACATCAGTAAAATGCAAGTCTTGAATAATTTGATTTAAAACATTGGAAGTAATATCAGTTCTAACCTCAGCAGAGCTCTCACGATCATTGACGGATCTAATGCAGTTAAAATCGCCAACAATAATAGTATCTTCACGACCAGGGATAAAAAACTTAAGGGACTCTAAAAAAGACAAACGTGCTTGTTTTTCTGCTGGAGCATACACATTAAAAATTCTCATCCTCTGGCCCAAAACCTCAAAAATTAAAACCATACAACGACCAGGTACTAAAGTTTGGCAATTTAAAACTTTAATGTCCCTGTTTCGCAATAAAATCCCAACACCTTCATTTTTGTTTTCTGCACATGTGGACCAGAAGGACTGCCCACACTTCCACTCATTTGCATAAGGTGCTGACTTTATTGCACACTCCTGTAAACATATCACATCACTTCTAACATTCTCAAGAATATCAAAAATTGCAGCTCTCCTAATTTCAGACTCAATACTTCTTACATTAATAGTTGTTACAACCAAAGTCATAATAACTAGGAAAAGAAAACCAAATGCTTTAAAATCCATCTTAACTTAGAAATTAACATTTTGGCCTTCAACTTTCCTATGTAAACTTGCAAAACAATCAGGCGACCCTATGTTAGAGTCCCTGTCTATTTCATTATCACTACCAAGAACAAGGGCTTCCTGATCCTCAGACCAGCTCCCTGTCTTACACCTTTTATTCACAACCTGCACATCCTCATCTTCCTCCTCCTCTTCTTCCTTACTGCGAGAAACTCTCTGACCAGGTGTTAGAGATCTCTGAGATGACCCAACAACTTCCATTCCCTCCTCCTCCCCCACAATTGGGTTTGGACATTCAATATCATCCATAGCCTCTTCACTAGAAAGAACATCACCATACACTGTCTCAATTTTCTCCACCACTTTCACTTTTTTTGCTTTTTTCTTTTTCACCAAGGTAAATTCACCTCCCACACCTGTCTCCTCACCAGTCACAGCAGTGGAAACACCCTCCTCCCCTGACCTCTCCTGAGTGCTAATGTGCTCCACTATCACAGAACTTTCCTCAGCCACCTGTGCCACATTAACACTCACACTCACACTCTCACCAACTCCAGGAACAAACCTCCCTCCCCCTTTTTCTCTTTGTTCTCCTCTATTCCCAGCTGCATCAGCATAACTTCTCTTCTTTTTATACCACATATCACAGCCTCTTGCCAAATGTTCCTCACTTCCACAGATATCACATGTCTTCTTCTCTGTACAGATACTTGCTTCATGACCAGTTTTCCCACAATTTCTGCAACATTCTCCTTTCTCAGAGCAATAATCCTGCACATGGCCATAGGCATGGCACTTTCTACAATATTGCAACTGGCCTTCATAAAAGCAGAAACCTCTCTCTCCTCCGATAGAAAACACCTGTGGTATGCTCTTCCTTCCATCTTGCATTCCTTCATCTTTTTTAAATTTTACAATAAACTTTCTCTTACAATTAAAGTACCCAAACTTGTTCTTAAGTCTTCCTATAAATTTCACTTCCTCGCAATACCGGAACAAAAAGTTTGTAACCATTTCATCAGAAACCTTAGGATTATACATGTGGACAATTACTACCTTTGTTGTATTCATAAATAACGGTTCCACTTTAATCTTCTTCATTATAGCAGGCTCACTTTTCCTCTTCATTTCTTCAAGATCCATATAGACTCTCTGGCAAATCTCAGAACCACAAAAAGTAATATCATAAATTCCTTGCCTAGGAAAATCCTGTATAGCCAATACATTCCATACCTGTAGGTAATCAAGCTTGCGAAGAATCTCCACAACGATTTGGTCAAGTCCGATCGTCCCCCGGTGCTCGCCAGGAACGTAGATCCGCACCGTGTCCTCAAGTCCACGCGCCTTCTCGCTCATTTTTGCAGGTAAAACCCACGATCGCAGCTCAGCAACAATCCAGGGCCCCCCGTAAAGAGGGCCCCGATCACCACTCCTTTCAACCCAAACCACGCACAGAAATCCACACGTGATCTTAGCCAAAAGGCCGAGAAGCGATAACCGTGAAAGGGGCGGGCCCAACAAGGTCCCCTTCATGGGCACTATCACTGCTTGCTGTCAGGGAGGCTGCCAGACAATTTTCCATGCACACTCTGGGCTGGGGGGCAGTCAACCACCAGTACACACAGCAGAACCTAAACCCATACCATTATTGCTAAGCAGCAAGACAGGGGCCCATTGCACTCCCACGGGGCCTTTTTAAATGCAATCCATAACCCGGATTTGCCAGGAACCCTTCTTACTCCTCCTACTTGCATGTGACACTGGGCTTAGGATCTGCATAGGAAACACACACACAAGCACACACCTACCTTTGTTGCCTGCAGATGCCTCCTTGGCTGTCCCCAAACGGTATCAAACCAACACCCACGGGAAGCTGTAAGCATAGAGGACATGCCTGCACCCCATTGGACTTACCTGTGTGGGTTAAATCCGGGTTATTTGACAACCTATGGCGGTGATGGTTCTGCTCAGGCAGAGCAGTGCTGATGCTCCTCATAAAGCTGTCGCTGCTGTGAAGGTTCTAGGTGACATCACAAATCCCTTTGGTTACATACACAACAAAGCTGGGTTGTTGTTGTTTACACTCTGCAAGGCCTGTGGAAGTGAGTGACATCATAGCACTGTAGTTCTGAGGGTTCAAGATGGATGCAACAATCTCCTGTTGCTTCTATGAAGGCCGTAATAGACGACATCACCAAACAGCTCCATAGTCACATACACAGCAAAGGAGAGATGTTGTTTACACCTAGTGATGTCAGTGGTATTGAGTGACATCACAGCACAGTGCTAAGGCTCCTGGGCCTGGACACAGCAGCGGCTGCAATATCTCAACGGAGAATACGTTTATATCTATGTGTGTGTGTGCGCATATATATATATATATATATATATATATATATATATATATATATATATATATATATTTCTCCGCCGAAATCACTTTTAAACCCATTTCCACCTTTTTTTCCCTTCTCTTCCTCTTACTTTTTTTTCACGTTTTTTTACGTTTTTCTCCTTTTCGCCTCTTTTCTGGGCGTATTATTCTTCTTTTTCTTCTTTTTTTTCGTCTAATGCATACCCCATCAGTGCAGCAATGCTTATTCAATACCGCCAGCAGATGGAGACACTGGGGGATAATTTTCTAAGGATTTATACTGATTTTTCCTGTCTGAATTTGTCGCACAGAAAGTTGCAGGCCAAATATGTGTGACATTTCTGCGACTTTAGCTTCTAGAGCATTTTTACAACATTATACATAGGTGCTGAATACATAAAAAGCGACTGTTCAGCGACAGACAAGTCGCATCGGCTGAAAGTAGGCCAGAATGTCAGTCCATGTTGGAGCAGGTTTAGATACAGTCTAAAGCATAGATCTCAAAGTCTGTGCACAGAATTTAGCAAGGGCCTCGCACCTTCTGATGCATCAGGTAGGTGCACAATAGCATAGCCTAACCCTCTGTACTTTGGTCTATATTGATGCGGGACATAGACAGCCAGCTGATGACCAATCCATTAGTGCAATGGATGGCTGGAAGCATTTGTCTTTGCCTTTGCAATACCACAGAAGCAATGCATGGTCAATGTACAGCAATGACACACCTGTGTGAACAGCCAGGAGACCCCCCCCCCCCATGTTATGTTACATAGTTACATAGTTAGTACGGTCGAAAAAAGACATATGTCCATCACGTTCAACCAGGGAATTAAGGGGTAGGGGTGTGGCGCGATATTGGGGAAGGGATGAGATTTTATATTTCTTCATAAGCATTAATCTTATTTTGTCAATTAGGAACATTCAGCACCCACCCGCTATCAAGGCAGCTGCCTATCATGTCATGCCCTACCTGCACAGGTGTGCTGGCTACTCAAATGATCCAATTAAGGAGGCCATTTAGTCAGCAGCAGCAGAAGTCCTGTGCCTGGACGCTCCAACAGGGGCCAGACACAAGCAGAAGCAGAAGCAGCAGAAGCAGCAGCAGCACCACCTTTTGTTTTTTGGCTGCAGCAGCAGCAAGGCCCACAGGGCTGGCTAGCTGGCTAGCCAGCAAGCAGGTAGCAATGAAAGTAGGAATCTTTCTTTTTAACCCTGTAAGGGGGTGGTGCACTGTACCCGAAGATACTGCCATATCGGGTCAATGCATAGGGCGACGGAAGCAAGCTTCGAAATCGGCCCCCGTTCTCAAAAATCCATTTAATATATGGTCCCCAGATAGGGGACGTATCAGATATTAAACTGATAAGAACAGATACTACACTTGATCTTAGCCAAAAGGCCGAGAAGCGATAACCGTGAAAGGGGCGGGCCCAACAAGGTCCCCTTCATGGGCACTATCACTGCTTGCTGTCAGGGAGGCTGCCAGACAATTTTCCATGCACACTCTGGGCTGGGGGGCAGTCAACCACCAGTACACACAGCAGAACCTAAACCCATACCATTATTGCTAAGCAGCAAGACAGGGGCCCATTGCACTCCCACGGGGCCTTTTTAAATGCAATCCATAACCCGGATTTGCCAGGAACCCTTCTTACTCCTCCTACTTGCATGTGACACTGGGCTTAGGATCTGCATAGGAAACACACACACAAGCACACACCTACCTTTGTTGCCTGCAGATGCCTCCTTGGCTGTCCCCAAACGGTATCAAACCAACACCCACGGGAAGCTGTAAGCATAGAGGACATGCCTGCACCCCATTGGACTTACCTGTGTGGGTTAAATCCGGGTTATTTGACAACCTATGGCGGTGATGGTTCTGCTCAGGCAGAGCAGTGCTGATGCTCCTCATAAAGCTGTCGCTGCTGTGAAGGTTCTAGGTGACATCACAAATCCCTTTGGTTACATACACAACAAAGCTGGGTTGTTGTTGTTTACACTCTGCAAGGCCTGTGGAAGTGAGTGACATCATAGCACTGTAGTTCTGAGGGTTCAAGATGGATGCAACAATCTCCTGTTGCTTCTATGAAGGCCGTAATAGACGACATCACCAAACAGCTCCATAGTCACATACACAGCAAAGGAGAGATGTTGTTTACACCTAGTGATGTCAGTGGTATTGAGTGACATCACAGCACAGTGCTAAGGCTCCTGGGCCTGGACACAGCAGCGGCTGCAATATCTCAACGGAGAATACGTTTATATCTATGTGTGTGTGTGCGCATATATATATATATATATATATATATATATATATATATATATTTCTCCGCCGAAATCACTTTTAAACCCATTTCCACCTTTTTTTCCCTTCTCTTCCTCTTACTTTTTTTTCACGTTTTTTTACGTTTTTCTCCTTTTCGCCTCTTTTCTGGGCGTATTATTCTTCTTTTTCTTCTTTTTTTTCGTCTAATGCATACCCCATCAGTGCAGCAATGCTTATTCAATACCGCCAGCAGATGGAGACACTGGGGGATAATTTTCTAAGGATTTATACTGATTTTTCCTGTCTGAATTTGTCGCACAGAAAGTTGCAGGCCAAATATGTGTGACATTTCTGCGACTTTAGCTTCTAGAGCATTTTTACAACATTATACATAGGTGCTGAATACATAAAAAGCGACTGTTCAGCGACAGACAAGTCGCATCGGCTGAAAGTAGGCCAGAATGTCAGTCCATGTTGGAGCAGGTTTAGATACAGTCTAAAGCATAGATCTCAAAGTCTGTGCACAGAATTTAGCAAGGGCCTCGCACCTTCTGATGCATCAGGTAGGTGCACAATAGCATAGCCTAACCCTCTGTACTTTGGTCTATATTGATGCGGGACATAGACAGCCAGCTGATGACCAATCCATTAGTGCAATGGATGGCTGGAAGCATTTGTCTTTGCCTTTGCAATACCACAGAAGCAATGCATGGTCAATGTACAGCAATGACACACCTGTGTGAACAGCCAGGAGACCCCCCCCCCCCCATGTTATGTTACATAGTTACATAGTTAGTACGGTCGAAAAAAGACATATGTCCATCACGTTCAACCAGGGAATTAAGGGGTAGGGGTGTGGCGCGATATTGGGGAAGGGATGAGATTTTATATTTCTTCATAAGCATTAATCTTATTTTGTCAATTAGGAACATTCAGCACCCACCCGCTATCAAGGCAGCTGCCTATCATGTCATGCCCTACCTGCACAGGTGTGCTGGCTACTCAAATGATCCAATTAAGGAGGCCATTTAGTCAGCAGCAGCAGAAGTCCTGTGCCTGGACGCTCCAACAGGGGCCAGACACAAGCAGAAGCAGAAGCAGCAGAAGCAGCAGCAGCACCACCTTTTGTTTTTTGGCTGCAGCAGCAGCAAGGCCCACAGGGCTGGCTAGCTGGCTAGCCAGCAAGCAGGTAGCAATGAAAGTAGGAATCTTTCTTTTTAACCCTGTAAGGGGGTGGTGCACTGTACCCGAAGATACTGCCATATCGGGTCAATGCATAGGGCGACGGAAGCAAGCTTCGAAATCGGCCCCCGTTCTCAAAAATCCATTTAATATATGGTCCCCAGATAGGGGACGTATCAGATATTAAACTGATAAGAACAGATACTACACTTGATCTTAGCCAAAAGGCCGAGAAGCGATAACCGTGAAAGGGGCGGGCCCAACAAGGTCCCCTTCATGGGCACTATCACTGCTTGCTGTCAGGGAGGCTGCCAGACAATTTTCCATGCACACTCTGGGCTGGGGGGCAGTCAACCACCAGTACACACAGCAGAACCTAAACCCATACCATTATTGCTAAGCAGCAAGACAGGGGCCCATTGCACTCCCACGGGGCCTTTTTAAATGCAATCCATAACCCGGATTTGCCAGGAACCCTTCTTACTCCTCCTACTTGCATGTGACACTGGGCTTAGGATCTGCATAGGAAACACACACACAAGCACACACCTACCTTTGTTGCCTGCAGATGCCTCCTTGGCTGTCCCCAAACGGTATCAAACCAACACCCACGGGAAGCTGTAAGCATAGAGGACATGCCTGCACCCCATTGGACTTACCTGTGTGGGTTAAATCCGGGTTATTTGACAACCTATGGCGGTGATGGTTCTGCTCAGGCAGAGCAGTGCTGATGCTCCTCATAAAGCTGTCGCTGCTGTGAAGGTTCTAGGTGACATCACAAATCCCTTTGGTTACATACACAACAAAGCTGGGTTGTTGTTGTTTACACTCTGCAAGGCCTGTGGAAGTGAGTGACATCATAGCACTGTAGTTCTGAGGGTTCAAGATGGATGCAACAATCTCCTGTTGCTTCTATGAAGGCCGTAATAGACGACATCACCAAACAGCTCCATAGTCACATACACAGCAAAGGAGAGATGTTGTTTACACCTAGTGATGTCAGTGGTATTGAGTGACATCACAGCACAGTGCTAAGGCTCCTGGGCCTGGACACAGCAGCGGCTGCAATATCTCAACGGAGAATACGTTTATATCTATGTGTGTGTGTGCGCATATATATATATATATATATATATATATATATATATATATATTTCTCCGCCGAAATCACTTTTAAACCCATTTCCACCTTTTTTTCCCTTCTCTTCCTCTTACTTTTTTTTCACGTTTTTTTACGTTTTTCTCCTTTTCGCCTCTTTTCTGGGCGTATTATTCTTCTTTTTCTTCTTTTTTTTCGTCTAATGCATACCCCATCAGTGCAGCAATGCTTATTCAATACCGCCAGCAGATGGAGACACTGGGGGATAATTTTCTAAGGATTTATACTGATTTTTCCTGTCTGAATTTGTCGCACAGAAAGTTGCAGGCCAAATATGTGTGACATTTCTGCGACTTTAGCTTCTAGAGCATTTTTACAACATTATACATAGGTGCTGAATACATAAAAAGCGACTGTTCAGCGACAGACAAGTCGCATCGGCTGAAAGTAGGCCAGAATGTCAGTCCATGTTGGAGCAGGTTTAGATACAGTCTAAAGCATAGATCTCAAAGTCTGTGCACAGAATTTAGCAAGGGCCTCGCACCTTCTGATGCATCAGGTAGGTGCACAATAGCATAGCCTAACCCTCTGTACTTTGGTCTATATTGATGCGGGACATAGACAGCCAGCTGATGACCAATCCATTAGTGCAATGGATGGCTGGAAGCATTTGTCTTTGCCTTTGCAATACCACAGAAGCAATGCATGGTCAATGTACAGCAATGACACACCTGTGTGAACAGCCAGGAGACCCCCCCCCCCCATGTTATGTTACATAGTTACATAGTTAGTACGGTCGAAAAAAGACATATGTCCATCACGTTCAACCAGGGAATTAAGGGGTAGGGGTGTGGCGCGATATTGGGGAAGGGATGAGATTTTATATTTCTTCATAAGCATTAATCTTATTTTGTCAATTAGGAACATTCAGCACCCACCCGCTATCAAGGCAGCTGCCTATCATGTCATGCCCTACCTGCACAGGTGTGCTGGCTACTCAAATGATCCAATTAAGGAGGCCATTTAGTCAGCAGCAGCAGAAGTCCTGTGCCTGGACGCTCCAACAGGGGCCAGACACAAGCAGAAGCAGAAGCAGCAGAAGCAGCAGCAGCACCACCTTTTGTTTTTTGGCTGCAGCAGCAGCAAGGCCCACAGGGCTGGCTAGCTGGCTAGCCAGCAAGCAGGTAGCAATGAAAGTAGGAATCTTTCTTTTTAACCCTGTAAGGGGGTGGTGCACTGTACCCGAAGATACTGCCATATCGGGTCAATGCATAGGGCGACGGAAGCAAGCTTCGAAATCGGCCCCCGTTCTCAAAAATCCATTTAATATATGGTCCCCAGATAGGGGACGTATCAGATATTAAACTGATAAGAACAGATTTTTTTTTTTTTTTTTTTTTTTTTTTTTTTTAAACCTTCAGGTTTGGACATTAAAACATCAAAATCCAACTCCATACTTCGTCACTTAGACTTTCTGTAGTAAAGTCCAACTCATCATTAGGTCTTTCTTTTTATTTTCAATTTCAAACAAACATAAATACCATCACCAATTACAAACTTACAAGATATCTCCATTTCAAAAACTTCCATATCCCCTCAGCATCCTTATCCCCCAAATTCTTCCTATCACACAAATAAACAACATATAACCTATCTAGAATCATCTTAATACAACCCTCCACCGACACGTTTTTTCTTTTGAATACACATAAATTCCTAACATCCCAAAGTACTTCTTTAATAACGGCAAGCAACACAAAAAAAACCCTTTCCTTATCTCTCCCTACCATACTAAGTCCAAACATAACCACATCATACGACATATACCTTATACCAGTCAATTCTTTAAACAGCAAACTCATCCCTTTCCACACACCTTGCGCCATTTCACAATTCCAAAATACATGCATCACACTCTCAATCCCATCACACCCATCTCTTGGACACCTCTCATACCTTCCAATTCCTCTATTTCTTTGAAATTCTCTTACCGGTAAAGCACCATGCAAACTCTGCCATACTATCTCACGTTGTCTATTTGTTACTCCAACAGTCATTATACTCTTCCACACTCTCCCCACATCTATAGCTCTCACCATATTAATTGAACATTCAACTTCGTCTTTTTTAATGTACCCAATCATACTCTTTTTACTCACAAACACTTCTGGACCCACACCAATCAACCTATAATTCTCCAAAAATTTCACCACATATACATACCAACTAGGACACACAAAAGCATAAGGCACTCTCAAATCTCTTTCCAACCAACCCAATTTACATAACACACTGCCACCCAAATATCTCACCATACATGCACAACTCTTTTCACCTCCCATCATTCTTTTCAAAGCAAAAACAATATTCACACCCAGATACACGTCAACATTCGGAAAGTCCATTCCTCCATTTTTACCATCTTTCATTACAATCTCTCTCTTAACTCTTTCCATCTTTGTACCCCACAAAAACACAAATAACATTCTTTTCACCTTTCGCAAAACCATATAACTTGGCGGAAACACAACAGCAACATATAACAGTATTGGCAAAATCACACTCTTCACTATCATAACCTTACCAACCATTGACAACTCTCTCAACCTCCAAAAATTCAATTTCTTTTGCACTCTCTTCCCCACATCCTCCCAACTATTTCTACCATCCAACCGTTCATCCATCTTCACCCCCAACACCTGAATAGGCCCTTCCACCCCTTCCATACCAACATCCTCACTCTGAGTCACACCACCAAAACATTTATATTCACTCTTTCCCCAATTGACCTTAAAACCAGACGCACCACAAAACAGACTTACCAATAACTTGGATCTTCTTACAGCCGCAACAGATTCACTTACCACACATACATCATCCATATAAGCCAACACTTTAACCTCTTTACCACGACCCCCCGGAACTCTCACACCTCTCACACATTTATCCTTACGCAATAATTCTAATAATGGTTCCATAGCACAAATAAAAGCAATAGGTGACAAGGGACATCCCTGTCTCACCCCTGAACATACTTTAATCTCCTCAGTCATCCATCCATTAATCAGAATCTTACTATACACTTCCTTATACAACATTCTCACAATATTCACAAAATCACCTGGAAACCCCATTTTAACTAGCACCTTAAACAAAAACCCATGCGACAAACGGTCAAAAGCTTTTTCAAAATCAATTGACAACACACGAACCACCTGCTTTCTACACATACCATCCCACAATATATCTCTCAACAAACACAAATTCTCACTAATTCTTCTTCCTGGCACACCACACACTTGCTCCTCCCCAATCACTTGCTCTATCACGTCCCTCATTCTATTTGTAATCAGCTTTGCAAATATTTTAAAATCCACATTCAACAAAGTTATCGGCCTCCAATTCCTTACATCATTCACATCCCCTTTCTTATAAATCAAAACCACTATCCCACTCTTCATACTTTCCACCAATCTTCCATTAGCCCACATATACTTAAAGATACTCTCCATATCATCCTTCAGTACATCCCACAATTTCACATAAAACTCAGCCGGCAACCCATCCTCTCCAGGAGTCTTATTTTTAGCCATACTATCAACCGTCCTTTTAATTTCTTCCATTCCAATCTCTCTCATTAAACTCTCATACTCATTACAATCTACCTTCTTATCAATCACTTCCAGCACTTCCTCAGCCAAACCCCTATCACACTGTTTGACTGCATATAAGTCCTCATAAAACTCTTTCACCACATTCAGTACAGCTTTGCCTCTCACCAAACCACCATCCTTATCATACACACTCACTAAATCATCCTTTCTCCCAATCACTTTCTTAAAAAAATATCTTGAACACTTTTCATCCTTCTCCAATTTGTCCACTTTTGCTCGGTACATTAACTCTTTTCCTCTTTCATTCAACCAATCCTTTATATCTCTTTTCACAGCATCAATCTTACCATCCACTCTCCATCCCTTCTTTTTCAACTTAATGAGAAACCCCAACCTTTTATTCAGCCATTCATACTTCTTTCTTTCCCTAGCTTTCCTTTTATAACCTTCCCTCTTGAAAAAAACCTTAGTTCTTTCTTTAACCCACTCCCACCAACACAATAAATCCAAAAATTCTTTTTTCTTCTCACACCATAACTTATACTTCTTAATATACCTATCATATACCTCCTTTTCATCCAACAGTTTCACATTAAGCTTCCAGTAACCCCTCCCACTTATGCAAATCTCATCCAACACCAAACCACAACTCACACGCTCATGATCAGAATAAATCACTCTCTCTTGCTTATACCACATACATCCTATCATTTTGGACACAAAACACATATCTAATCTTGACTCACTCCTTCCACTCTCAGCATGATATGTTGCTAACACAGGATTCACACCACACACTTCAACCACATCTCTTAACTTGAAATCACTCACCATACTCTTAAGCATATTTCCAGAAACATCCGCATCCCTCCCAATCTCACAGTTGAAATCACCTACTAACAACACTGGTTCCTTCCCAGACAAAAAACCCTTAATTATTTCAAACAAACCCACCCTCTCCTCCTTATTCACAGGTGCATAAACATTAATTAACTTAAACTTAAACCCATGTAACCCAACCTCCACCAACACACACCTTCCTTCCCTTAACACCATTTGACTACAAACTTTAAACTTATTATTCCTAAACAAAACCCCAACTCCATCATTTCTATTTACATTAGAGCAAGACCACACTGCTGGTCCATATCTCCACTCCTCCTTTTTTGGAGGAAAATCCAATCCACATTCCTGTAGACAAATTATGTCATTATTAGTTCCTGCCAATTCCTCCAGAATGGCCGCTCTTCTATTCTTATTTTTAAAGACTCTAACATTTGACAAACTAACCGAAAAAGACATATCAAATCAAATAACAACCCATAGGAAGAAAAAAACCTAGAAGAGAGTTAATGAACTTTACGGCTCAGTGTCGAGGGAGAAGTTTCTTCTCCAATGCATTTATCCATTTCACCCTCAGATATTGCGGCAAAACGATTACTCGTCTCCACCACCGTCTGCTCCATCTTTTCACCACTGGCACCTCTCGCCGCCTTCCGTGGGGGACGAAAAAGATCTTCCTCTCTCTCTTTAGCACTTTCCTCTTCTGAATTCGACCATTCAACTTTTTGAGTGCCAGACACCTGAGGACTAGGCACCTCTTCAATTCTCACCTCCTCCTCCATCTCCTCTTCAATCTCCTCCTGCACCTTCTCTTCCACCACCGTTGCTTTCTCAATAATGCTAGCAATCACACTCTTTTCTGCCATGTCTGCCTTTGCCTTTTCCCTTTTTTTAATTGCCAAATCTTTTCTGGCCTCTTTCTCCTTCTCCCTCTTAGCCACCTCCGGACAATTTCTATACACATGTCCAACAAGGCCACAAAGATCACAAGTTCTGGGCTGTGGACAAGCTCCCGCCTCATGCCCTGGCATTTTACAATTTCGGCACTTCTTATTACCTGGACAAGCCTCTTTAACATGTCCAAACAGCAAACAATCACGGCAAAACAATGGCTGGCCATAATAATAGACATAACCCCGGTTTCCAGCGATTGAAAAATTGGCCGGTGGGTGTTTCACTCCACCAATGCTCCCAGGATCCAGCTTCAGTTTTACAAAAAACTTCCATGTGCCATTAAACACACCCAAACTACTAGTTTGCTTCACTCCCCCTTGGACACTTTCACAGTAGATACTTAGAAAGTTCTTAATCATATCCGGGTCTAAGAACGGATTGTACATATGTACAAACAGAGTCTTCACTCCCATCTCAAACAGAGGAAAAAACTTTACATTTTCCAAGACAGGGTTATTGGCATTTCTTTTCAAACATTCATAGAAGTTCTGGCAATCAGCTTCATAGATGAAGGACACATCATATATTCCTTGCTTCCTATTCTCTTGCACACAGAACAAACTATCCATGCCAAAACCGCCCAATTTCTCCACAAGTTCATGTCCAATGTACTCAATCCGATTCTTACCCCGGTCAGAAGTTTCCACCACAAAACGTACAGTCTTCTCAATCGCAGGGAGGTATTCCTTTCCAGCCATTGTTCTTCTCTTGTCTGTCGATTCCACAGTAAGATCACCACTCCGGATTCCTGCTCAGCAGAACACCCGCACCCCTGACCCAGACCAAGTTTACACTTGATCTGAGCCAAAAGGCCGAGAAGCGATAACCGTGAAAGGGGCGGGCCCAACAAGGTCCCCTTCATGGGCACTATCACTGCTTGCTGTCAGGGAGGCTGCCAGACAATTTTCCATGCACACTCTGGGCTGGGGGGCAGTCAACCACCAGTACACACAGCAGAACCTAAACCCATACCATTATTGCTAAGCAGCAAGACAGGGGCCCATTGCACTCCCACGGGGCCTTTTTAAATGCAATCCATAACCCGGATTTGCCAGGAACCCTTCTTACTCCTCCTACTTGCATGTGACACTGGGCTTAGGATCTGCATAGGAAACACACACACAAGCACACACCTACCTTTGTTGCCTGCAGATGCCTCCTTGGCTGTCCCCAAACGGTATCAAACCAACACCCACGGGAAGCTGTAAGCATAGAGGACATGCCTGCACCCCATTGGACTTACCTGTGTGGGTTAAATCCGGGTTATTTGACAACCTATGGCGGTGATGGTTCTGCTCAGGCAGAGCAGTGCTGATGCTCCTCATAAAGCTGTCGCTGCTGTGAAGGTTCTAGGTGACATCACAAATCCCTTTGGTTACATACACAACAAAGCTGGGTTGTTGTTGTTTACACTCTGCAAGGCCTGTGGAAGTGAGTGACATCATAGCACTGTAGTTCTGAGGGTTCAAGATGGATGCAACAATCTCCTGTTGCTTCTATGAAGGCCGTAATAGACGACATCACCAAACAGCTCCATAGTCACATACACAGCAAAGGAGAGATGTTGTTTACACCTAGTGATGTCAGTGGTATTGAGTGACATCACAGCACAGTGCTAAGGCTCCTGGGCCTGGACACAGCAGCGGCTGCAATATCTCAACGGAGAATACGTTTATATCTATGTGTGTGTGTGCGCATATATATATATATATATATATATATATATATATATATATATATTTCTCCGCCGAAATCACTTTTAAACCCATTTCCACCTTTTTTTCCCTTCTCTTCCTCTTACTTTTTTTTCACGTTTTTTTACGTTTTTCTCCTTTTCGCCTCTTTTCTGGGCGTATTATTCTTCTTTTTCTTCTTTTTTTTCGTCTAATGCATACCCCATCAGTGCAGCAATGCTTATTCAATACCGCCAGCAGATGGAGACACTGGGGGATAATTTTCTAAGGATTTATACTGATTTTTCCTGTCTGAATTTGTCGCACAGAAAGTTGCAGGCCAAATATGTGTGACATTTCTGCGACTTTAGCTTCTAGAGCATTTTTACAACATTATACATAGGTGCTGAATACATAAAAAGCGACTGTTCAGCGACAGACAAGTCGCATCGGCTGAAAGTAGGCCAGAATGTCAGTCCATGTTGGAGCAGGTTTAGATACAGTCTAAAGCATAGATCTCAAAGTCTGTGCACAGAATTTAGCAAGGGCCTCGCACCTTCTGATGCATCAGGTAGGTGCACAATAGCATAGCCTAACCCTCTGTACTTTGGTCTATATTGATGCGGGACATAGACAGCCAGCTGATGACCAATCCATTAGTGCAATGGATGGCTGGAAGCATTTGTCTTTGCCTTTGCAATACCACAGAAGCAATGCATGGTCAATGTACAGCAATGACACACCTGTGTGAACAGCCAGAAGACCCCCCCCCCCCATGTTATGTTACATAGTTACATAGTTAGTACGGTCGAAAAAAGACATATGTCCATCACGTTCAACCAGGGAATTAAGGGGTAGGGGTGTGGCGCGATATTGGGGAAGGGATGAGATTTTATATTTCTTCATAAGCATTAATCTTATTTTGTCAATTAGGAACATTCAGCACCCACCCGCTATCAAGGCAGCTGCCTATCATGTCATGCCCTACCTGCACAGGTGTGCTGGCTACTCAAATGATCCAATTAAGGAGGCCATTTAGTCAGCAGCAGCAGAAGTCCTGTGCCTGGACGCTCCAACAGGGGCCAGACACAAGCAGAAGCAGAAGCAGCAGAAGCAGCAGCAGCACCACCTTTTGTTTTTTGGCTGCAGCAGCAGCAAGGCCCACAGGGCTGGCTAGCTGGCTAGCCAGCAAGCAGGTAGCAATGAAAGTAGGAATCTTTCTTTTTAACCCTGTAAGGGGGTGGTGCACTGTACCCGAAGATACTGCCATATCGGGTCAATGCATAGGGCGACGGAAGCAAGCTTCGAAATCGGCCCCCGTTCTCAAAAATCCATTTAATATATGGTCCCCAGATAGGGGACGTATCAGATATTAAACTGATAAGAACAGATTTTTTTTTTTTTTTAACTTGGCTGCACCTTCACAGGTACACACCTATTTTATTTAAGTTTCAAGTTTTAACATAGTTACATAGTTACATAGCATTAAAACCAGGGGAACATAAAAAACTTACAATTTTACAATTTCACATATGCCAGTCGGTAAAATGCCATTTTAAGAATGCAAACTCATCACTTTGTTTATCGATTAAAAGATAGATGTACATTTCACTTAATATCATTCCAATAACATCATCGAAAGATAAAATGTCCTTTTTAAATAATAAAATATTCCTATTTTTCCACAGAGCTGCCTTCACACAGTTTATTATTTGCCATGCCTTCCGTTTCTCTTGTTCGCCGGGACAATCCAAACACCCATATAAAACCATATTATAGTCCAAGTCTTTTATAGCAGCAATTTTGTTTAAAAGTGGCAGCATTTTAGTCCATATCCTTCTAGAAAAATCACATGTCCATAAAAGATGTAAAACAGTCTCCTCTTCGTGGCATCCCTCTCTTGGACACTTTGCTGTGCTTGCAAATCCTCTACGGTGTTGGAAAGCCCGGCACGGAAGGCAACTGTGGATGCAGCTCCAGGATAAGTCCTTCTGTGAGTTAAAAAGATAAAATGAGTTCACAATTCTCCAGATTTCTTTACATTTATCATCATTAAAATTTCCAACTTGGCACATGTTAATATTGTTTAAAATGACTCTCGTAAGTTTTTTCCCATCGATTAGAATATCTTTACTAAAATCAAACAGTTTAAAAAGAGAAACAATCTTTTCTAAAATACAATAAGTAATAGGGAGGTTAAAAGCATAAGGGTGTTTAAGATCTGTTTCAAACCAACCATGGTGTCTCATGAGATTACCAACATTATAGCGCAAAAAGAACGACCAATAGTTGTCTTTAAAAACATTCTTAAGACACAATGAAAAGAATTTTGTATAAAGGAACGCAGTAAAATCAGTAAAACTTTTCCCCCCTTTCTCTTTAGGTTTAGATACAATTTCTCTTTTTAACTTCTCATATTTGGAATTCCAAAAAAAGGTGTAACAGACTTTTGAGACTTTACGTATTATATGTGTGTTAGGTGGGAACACTAAACTTAAATATAAAAGCAAAGGTAAAATCACCATCTTTAAAATCAGCACTTTTCCTTCCATTGTAAGGTCTCTTAGTCTCCATACACATAATTTTTGGTTCACCTTTTGCATTGTTAGCTCCCAGCTTTCGTTTCCATTATTTAATTCATTAAAATACACACCTAAAATTTTTACTTTTTCTACTACCGGTACCTTTATGTCTCTTGTATCCAGCTTGCCGACTTTTAAAATCTCGCACTTGTTAAAATTCACTTTAAAACCAGAAGCACAACAGAAATAGTTAATTTGTGTTAAAGTTTTTTTAAGTGCCAGGCTATCTTGACATGTCACTGCTACATCATCCATATAACTGACTACTTTAGCTTCAAGACCATTTCCTCCGGGGAGCCTTATCCCACGGATCTGTTTATCACCTCTTATGACACATAAAAGTGGCTCTAGTGCACAAATAAATAAAAGGGGTGATAGGGGGCAACCCTGCTTCACACCAGATTTTAAAGGAACCATTTCAGTCTTAAAACCATTAATTAAAATTTTGCTAAAACAGTCATTATAAAAGGCTTTGAGTGACGTTAAAAAACCTTCTGGTATGCCCATTTTATTTAAAACATTAAATAAAAAACAGTGCGAGACTCTGTCAAATGCTTTTTCAAAGTCTATTGTTAAAATTGCTAAATTACTTTTCCTTATTTTAGCATCTTCTATTATATCTTTTATGAGGTTTAAATTTTCCCACATGTTTCTACCCGGTATACCACACACTTGATTATTATGTATTAATTTATCTATAACATTTTTTAGTCTGTTTGCACATATTTTAGCCATTATTTTATAATCAGCGTTTAAAAGGGTTATTGGTCTCCAATTCCTAATATCCTCTTTATCACCTTTTTTAAAGAGCAGAGAAACCTCACCCATTTTCCATGACTGTGGTAAAATCTTGGTATTAAAAACATCTGTAAAAAGAGATAAAAGATCATCTTTTAAAACCTCATAAAAAACCTTATAAAATTCGATTGGCAGGCCATCAGACCCTGGTACTTTACCCAAATTAAAACTGTTTATGGTATCCAATATTTCCTTCTCTGGGATAGACTGTAAAAGAAAGGATTGAGAATTATTCTCTAAAACACGTTCTATTTTGTTTAAGGCATCGTTCATGAAATTAGCATCTATTTTTTTCTCATTAAAAAGTTCCCTATAATAACATTGTACTTTAAATAAAATTTTATTCATCTCCACTTCTCCTTCTAGTTTTTCGATATGGACTCTTTTTTGATTAGATTTTTTAAAAAAATATCTTGTACATTTTTCGTTATTTTCAATATGTTTGATTTTAGCTTTAAAAATGATCTCTTTACCTTTTTCATTTAAAAATGTTTTTATTTCTTTTTTAATGTTAACAATATCATCTTTTACATCTATCCCTATATTGTGCAATTTAAAAAGAGTTTGAAGATGTGTATTTAAAATATCATAACAATGTCTTTTATCTTTAGCTTTTTGGATACCTTGTTTTATAAAAAAATCTTTAGTTTTTTTCTTCATATTTTCCCACCATACTTTTATATCTATATTTGGGTCTCTATTATTTTTACATTTATTATAAAAATTGGCGTATTCTGTTAAGATTATTTTATCTTCTAAAAGAGATATGTTCAATTTCCATGAACCAATACCCCTCTTAAAACCAGGAACAGGATTTAAAACAAATAGAAGACATTTATGATCAGAAAATATATTAGTTAAAAGCTCACATTTGGCAGGTAAAACATTTTGAGAAGAGAAGATAAAATCAATCCTCGAGCTACAATTCACATTACTCCATGTAATGCCTTCAGTATCAGGTAAATTTGGATTACATTTTTTAAAAACATCTATAAGCCTAAAATCTAAAGTAATATTTTTTAAAATGTTAGATGTCTTATCATAATTTCTACTAGTAGCTCGAGAATATCTTTTCTCACCTCTTAAAACACAATTAAAATCCCCAGCTAAAATCAAAGGATAAGAATCATTAATAAAAAGAGGTAAAATCTCTAACATCTCTTCTCTTTCTTTTTTATCAGGTGAACCATAAAAGTTTAAAAACTGCCATGTAAAACCATTTATAAAAGCTTTAACTAATAAAATCCTTCCTGGTAAAATCTCTTGCTTAAAAATTATATTAACATTACCCTTAAAAAGTATAGCAACTCCTCCAGATTTAGATGCGTTGGACCCTGACCACACTGAGGGGCCATGCTTCCAGTCTTCTTCATATTTCTTGTATGATGCTTGGTGAGGGATGCCACATTCCTGTAAGAAGAAAACTGATGCAGACAAAAAGGATAAAAAATTAAAAATAGCAGTTCTTCTTGCGTGTGTCTTAAGGCCCCTCACATTGAGGGAGAGTCCATGGAGCGCCATCATTAAAGGTTACAGAGAGACCACTTTCAATATCTTTGTGCACATTCTATCTCATCCTCATCAGCCAGACCCCCAAAACTATCATTTTCCCCTTCTGATCTCACTGTCACCAGAGATTCCGGTGAGCTGCTACCGTCTGACTCCTCCATTACCTCCTCCTGAAGATCCTCCGGTAGGGGACTAAGGAGAGGATTCCTCTTCGCCGGAACAGGGGTTGTCCCGTCTCCGTCACCTTGCCCAGTGTCCATCTCCTCCCCGGGATGACCTGTCGGAGCCACCCCGGGCAGCTGGTCGGGCACAACGACTTCCACCGTGTCGGGAACCATGGACGAGTTGCCTGTTTCACTTGGGGAGGGGGCTGGAACACCTGATGGCATCCCTACCCCCCCCTCTTCTTCCACAAACGCCTCTTCTCTTCCTGTTCCGGTCTTTCTTCTCTTAGCCCCAACATTTTCTGGCTTCCTCAGGGGGGCACTCTGAGGCTTGCTGACAGCTTCATCCAGGTTACTACCCCTCTGCTGCGAGAGAGGAGCTCCTGTCTGCCATGCTTTCTTCTCCTTTCTTCTTACCTTCATGCTGGAGGGTTTCTCATATCCATCTTCATCAGAGGTAGCAGACTCACCATGTTGATCAGTTGGGTTTTCTTCTGGTTTGCTGTCTTCTCTGTTCATATGACGGGGGTCTGGCTGGCTTCTCTGTTGTTTCTCTTTGTTTCTGTGAGGACAAGAAGCATACAAATGGTCAACTCTGTAACATAAACTGCATTTCTTTTCTTTTGTGCATTCTCTGGAGGAGTGCTCAGTGCTGCCACAATTTGTACATGTACTCTCACATACGTTTTTATCATGTCCATATCTTCTACAAGCTCTGCAGAAATTGGGCATTCCTGGGAAAAACACGTCACCATTTACATTTCCTAACTTGAACCGAGCTGGAGGCATAACCTTTCGTCCTGGGAGTAATAGATCTTCTTTGAACTCAACCAGAAACTTCCACTTAGAGGACCATATTCCACACTCATTCATCACTTTCCCTCTATTTATAATTTTTTTACAAAAATTCCTTAAAAACACAACAATTTCATCTTCTTTAACGTATGGAGAGTACATTTTTATAACTAAAAGCATAAGTTCATCGGGAAAGTGCTCAACAATTCTTATTCCACTCAAGCGGGCATCTCCGCTTACCTTCTTCATCTGTATAACAAAGTCCTTGTAAATACCTCCTTCCGTAAAAGTAACATCGTATACTCCTCTTTTCGGATAATCTTGGATGGATAATATCTCATGCTTCCTTAATCCAAAGACGCCCAGCAGAACTTGCTCCACGATGTACTTCAGGTCCCGGTTCTTTCTCTGGTCCTCCAAGTACGATATACGTACTGAGTTCTTGAGCTTGGCATAAGATGGTACCATGCCTGGATCTCCGTCACTGGCTGACGCCATGCTCACAATCAAGCGCACCAAAGAGACACTAGGTCCCTAAGGCAAAGGGGGATCGCAACTCTACACTGAGGTGGGCCCCCTCCCCAATAGCAGCAAGGGACTTAAGCCCAACGAAGGGCGATGTCCCAGGGCCGAGGAGGGGGGTCTCAGAGCACCCACAAAAGCAGGAACCGGATCAGCCAAGGTATATCCCTATACCTTAGCCAAAAGGCCGAGAAGCGATAACCGTGAAAGGGGCGGGCCCAACAAGGTCCCCTTCATGGGCACTATCACTGCTTGCTGTCAGGGAGGCTGCCAGACAATTTTCCATGCACACTCTGGGCTGGGGGGCAGTCAACCACCAGTACACACAGCAGAACCTAAACCCATACCATTATTGCTAAGCAGCAAGACAGGGGCCCATTGCACTCCCACGGGGCCTTTTTAAATGCAATCCATAACCCGGATTTGCCAGGAACCCTTCTTACTCCTCCTACTTGCATGTGACACTGGGCTTAGGATCTGCATAGGAAACACACACACAAGCACACACCTACCTTTGTTGCCTGCAGATGCCTCCTTGGCTGTCCCCAAACGGTATCAAACCAACACCCACGGGAAGCTGTAAGCATAGAGGACATGCCTGCACCCCATTGGACTTACCTGTGTGGGTTAAATCCGGGTTATTTGACAACCTATGGCGGTGATGGTTCTGCTCAGGCAGAGCAGTGCTGATGCTCCTCATAAAGCTGTCGCTGCTGTGAAGGTTCTAGGTGACATCACAAATCCCTTTGGTTACATACACAACAAAGCTGGGTTGTTGTTGTTTACACTCTGCAAGGCCTGTGGAAGTGAGTGACATCATAGCACTGTAGTTCTGAGGGTTCAAGATGGATGCAACAATCTCCTGTTGCTTCTATGAAGGCCGTAATAGACGACATCACCAAACAGCTCCATAGTCACATACACAGCAAAGGAGAGATGTTGTTTACACCTAGTGATGTCAGTGGTATTGAGTGACATCACAGCACAGTGCTAAGGCTCCTGGGCCTGGACACAGCAGCGGCTGCAATATCTCAACGGAGAATACGTTTATATCTATGTGTGTGTGTGCGCATATATATATATATATATATATATATATATATATATATATATATATTTCTCCGCCGAAATCACTTTTAAACCCATTTCCACCTTTTTTTCCCTTCTCTTCCTCTTACTTTTTTTTCACGTTTTTTTACGTTTTTCTCCTTTTCGCCTCTTTTCTGGGCGTATTATTCTTCTTTTTCTTCTTTTTTTTCGTCTAATGCATACCCCATCAGTGCAGCAATGCTTATTCAATACCGCCAGCAGATGGAGACACTGGGGGATAATTTTCTAAGGATTTATACTGATTTTTCCTGTCTGAATTTGTCGCACAGAAAGTTGCAGGCCAAATATGTGTGACATTTCTGCGACTTTAGCTTCTAGAGCATTTTTACAACATTATACATAGGTGCTGAATACATAAAAAGCGACTGTTCAGCGACAGACAAGTCGCATCGGCTGAAAGTAGGCCAGAATGTCAGTCCATGTTGGAGCAGGTTTAGATACAGTCTAAAGCATAGATCTCAAAGTCTGTGCACAGAATTTAGCAAGGGCCTCGCACCTTCTGATGCATCAGGTAGGTGCACAATAGCATAGCCTAACCCTCTGTACTTTGGTCTATATTGATGCGGGACATAGACAGCCAGCTGATGACCAATCCATTAGTGCAATGGATGGCTGGAAGCATTTGTCTTTGCCTTTGCAATACCACAGAAGCAATGCATGGTCAATGTACAGCAATGACACACCTGTGTGAACAGCCAGGAGACCCCCCCCCCCATGTTATGTTACATAGTTACATAGTTAGTACGGTCGAAAAAAGACATATGTCCATCACGTTCAACCAGGGAATTAAGGGGTAGGGGTGTGGCGCGATATTGGGGAAGGGATGAGATTTTATATTTCTTCATAAGCATTAATCTTATTTTGTCAATTAGGAACATTCAGCACCCACCCGCTATCAAGGCAGCTGCCTATCATGTCATGCCCTACCTGCACAGGTGTGCTGGCTACTCAAATGATCCAATTAAGGAGGCCATTTAGTCAGCAGCAGCAGAAGTCCTGTGCCTGGACGCTCCAACAGGGGCCAGACACAAGCAGAAGCAGAAGCAGCAGAAGCAGCAGCAGCACCACCTTTTGTTTTTTGGCTGCAGCAGCAGCAAGGCCCACAGGGCTGGCTAGCTGGCTAGCCAGCAAGCAGGTAGCAATGAAAGTAGGAATCTTTCTTTTTAACCCTGTAAGGGGGTGGTGCACTGTACCCGAAGATACTGCCATATCGGGTCAATGCATAGGGCGACGGAAGCAAGCTTCGAAATCGGCCCCCGTTCTCAAAAATCCATTTAATATATGGTCCCCAGATAGGGGACGTATCAGATATTAAACTGATAAGAACAGATTTTTTTTTTTTTTTTTTTTCCTCAGTTACAGACTATTGTTTGAACGATCATCAGGTCTCCTACCAGGACTCGTCACTTAAAACAATGTCTGAAAAAACATCATGCGGAAAGACAAAAAAAAGGGAACCGAGGGTCAAGAACTTAAAACCAAAAGGTGAAAGCTGAAGGAAAACAAAAACATTTAAAAAACAAAACATAAACTGGTCAGACTTACAGTTTCCACCATTGGGTATATTTCCAGATCTTTTCAGCATTGTCTTCTCCCATTCTCTTCTTATCTAATAAATATGCAATAAAAAGTCTTCCGAGCAACAACCTCCTACATTCACTTGGAGAAATGGAAACATTTTTAAAAACAAGCAAATTCCTGGAGTCCCATAAAACTTCTTTAAAAACAGAAAAAATTATCCAAGTAACACGCGCATCATTCTTCATGTTAAAGTCCTGACCGATAAAAATTTTCTCAAAAGTAAAATCATTAAAACCCACAAGTGCAATAAAAAATCTTGTTAAAAGCCTAAAAACTTCCTTGGCATAAAAACAGTCCCACCACAAATGTACAATATCTTCTTTACCTCCACAACCCTCTCTTGGACACTGTTCACTCACTCTTATTCCTCTTCCTCTTAAAAACACTCGAGTTGGGAGGCAACCATGGTAAGACATCCATACCACATCTTTTTGTCTATTTGATAAACCAAAGGAATTAAAAAGGCTCCAAATCTTAACTGACTGTGCAATATTACAGAATGGTACTTCATTAAATTTTTCACTCTTTCTCAACTCATATTCTATTTTCTTCTTTTCAGGTTTCCCCAAGGAGCTCAAATTAAACTGATCATTGAAAGACCGAAGAACCACATAAAAGGTAGGTATAATCAGCGCCATTGGTTTCCTCAGATCCCTCTCACACCAGCCCCACTTAGAAAACAACCATCCTGCTAAATATTTACACATATCAGCTGTTTTACTATTGCACTGGATCGTCTTGAAAATTAAAAGAAAATAGTGTAACTTTAAAAACAAATCAATATTTGGAAAGTCATATCCACCATTCTTAACAGTACTCATTACCTTCTCTCTTTTCATTTTTTCCATTTTGGATCCCCAAAAGAAAACAAAAAGTCTTCTTGTTGTCTTCCTCATCCAAAGCTTACCAGGTGGAAAAACCATCGCAGTATATAAAAGTAAAGGTAAAATCACAGTCTTAATAACAAGTACTTTCCCTTTAAGGGATAAACTCCTCAATTTCCAAAAATTCAATTTCTTTTCAATTTTACTGTCCAGCTTGTTGTAAGTCTCTGTCCCTTTAAGATTCTTTTCAAAAATGACCCCTAAAACTTCCACATTCTCCTTTATCTCTACTCCATCCACCAACACATCTTCGCATTTCCCAAAATTCACCAAATGACATTTGCCCCAGTTTACACACATTCCGGCCACACAGCAAAAAATTTGAATATGCAAATTCACTCTATTCAAATCTGCTTTTGAAGTACATGTAAACACAACATCATCCATGTAGCTTAAAACCTTAAGATCACTCCCACCACTGCCAGGTATAAAAACTCCTTTAACACATTTGTCTTTCTGAACATTCTTTAACAAGGCCTCTATTACACAGATGAAAAGGATTGGGGAGAGTGGGCAACCCTGCCGAACCCCTGATAAAATCTTAAAAGCAGGACCAACATGGCCATTCATTAAAACTTGTCCAGTAACACCATTATATAACCCTTTAATAACATGTAATAACTTCATTGGGATCCCCATATGTTTTAGGGCCGTAAACATAAATTTGTGTGCGACTTTATCATAGGCCTTCTCGAAATCTACTGACTCGACAAAAAGAGGCACCTTATTAAAATTACAATAATAAATAACATCCCTTAAAATCAATAAATTATCAGTAATTCTTCTCCCGGGTACAGCACATACTTGGTAATTATCTACCATATGGCCAATAATATTCCTAAGCCTGTTTGCAACAATTTTAGCAATAATTTTATAGTCACTGTTTAACAATGAAATTGGTCTCCAATTTTTTATATCACGTTCGTCACCTTTCTTATGTATTAGTGTGATAATTCCCTTCTTCATTGAATCAGCTAAAATCCCAAACTTAAAAACATATTGCACAACCCGAGTAAAAACATCTTTTAAAAGAGGCCAAAATACAACATAAAACTCAGCTGGAAGGCCGTCACTACCAGGGGTTTTACCTTTTGCCATTCCATTCAGCGCCATTCTAATTTCATTTTCACTAACATCTTCCACCAAAAAAACTTTCTCCTCATCTGGAATTTGATCCTCTAAAATGTTACAGTAGTCTTCCATTTCATTAATAGCAGCTTTACTTTCATTACTAAAAAGTGTTTCATAAAATTTACAAACCTCCTCCTCCATCTCCCTACCAACCACCTCACCACTTGAGGTTAAAACCGACTTAAAGACCCCCTTTGGCTTAAAACACTTTTTAAAAAAATATCGACTACATTGTTCATTCTCCTCCAAATGTTGCACCTTAGCCCTGTAAACAATATTCCTTCCTCTTTCCTTCAACCTTGTCTTCATCTCTTCCTTAATTTCACAAATTTCAGCATCCACCTCTAGACCAGCGTTCTTAAACTTAAAGAGAGTCTCCAACTGTGAAACTAAAGTCTCATCTCTCCGCCTCTTCTCCTGTGCTCTCTTAATGCAAACAGACTTAAAATAACCAGCAAAGTTCACTTTAGCCCAATCCCACCAGTCTAAAATATTTTTAAAACAGTCTTGTTTAGCAGCACAGGATAAAAATATATTTTTAAAACCTGCCATTACCTCCTCTTCTTCAAGTAAACTCACATTCAACTTCCAGAGTCCCCTACCAAAGGCAATGGACTCTGAGATGCTTATTTCAGCAGATAAAATTTTATGATCTGAGAAAATCGACATCATCTGATTACACCGGGCCACCTTCATCCCTTCAGACACAAAAATATAATCTATCCGGGATTTACAGTGACCACTATCCGATACATATGTATATCTATCATCAGTGTCAATCATCAGTCCAGCATCTATATAGTGTAAGTCTTGTACTAATTGATTTAAAGCATTAGAGGTAATGTCAGTTCGGACTTCAGCAGCACTCTCACGGTCATTAACAGTACGGATACAGTTAAAATCACCAGCCACTATAGTACTTTCCCGACCAGGGATAAAAAACTTCAAGGACTCTAAAAAAACCAACCGCTCTTTCTTCTCTGCTGGGGCATATACGTTAAAAACTCTAATCCTCTGGTCTAAAAACTCAAAGTTTAAAACCATGCAACGGCCGGGTATTAAAATCTGGCAATTTAAAACTTTGATATTATTATTTTTGATTAAAAAACCAACTCCTTCATTCTTGTTATCCGTACTAGTTGACCAAAAAGATTGTCCCATCCTCCACTCATCAGCATAAGGTGCAGATTTAATTGCACACTCCTGTAAACATATTATATCAGCTCTCACATTCTCCAACACCTCAAAAATAGCAGCTCTTCTTACTTCTGATCCAATACTCCTGACATTAAGGGTTGTTACGATAAGAGTCATAATAACTAAAATGAATAAAATCAAAACTTTAATATCCATCATAGTTAAAAATTACTGCTCTGACTCTCAACTTTCCTTAAAACATTTTCATAACAATCAGGCGACCCTGGATCAGAGTCCCTGTCCATTTCAACTCCTCTTCCAACCACTGGGTCCTCTTGATCCCCAGTCCAACTTCCTTTTTTACTTCTTTTACTTTCCACCCCCACCTCATCCTCCTCATCACTGCTGACAAATCTCTGAGCAGGTGTAAGGGACTTCTCAGATGACTGCACATTTTCTTGAAATTCCATTCCCTCCTCCTCCCCCACAACAGGGTCTGGACATTCCACATCACCACTCATGCTTCCACAAGGAAACACATCTCCATACACAGTTTCAATCTTCTTGACCTCCACCCCCTTTGCACATGTTACTTCACTTGTGGAGACCACTTTCTTATACTCCTGTTCAACCACCACACTTGTCTCCACAAAAGCCTCTTTAATCACATCCACCTGAGCAACAACATTTTTAACAATCGTACCACCTGCGCTCCTCCCGACTTCACATTCCCCCTCCACATTAGATTTTTCACCTCCATCCACACCTCCATCCACACCTGTGGCTTCTGAAAAAGACCTCCTTCCCATTCCCTGTTCATTGCTCTGTCCACCTTTACTTCCAGCCGCATCAGCATAACTCCTTCTCTTGTACCATAAGTGACATCCTCTTGCCAAATGGGAATTACTCCCACAAATATCACAAGTCTTTTCCTCAACGCAAAAACTTGTTTCATGCCCAGTCTTGCCACAGTTCCTACAAACAACACCCTTCACAGGACATGCGTCCTGCACGTGGCCATATGCTTGACATTTGCGGCAAAACTGAAGCTGCCCCTCATAAAAACAAAAACCACGCTCTCCTCCAATGGAAAAAACTTGAGGAATACTCTTAATTCCCTCCTCCATAGACTCATCCTTCTTGAACTTCACAACATATTTCCTTTTACAATTAAAAAAACCATGTCTGTTCTTTAGTTTTCCAAAAAACTTCACTTCTTCACAATAACGATAAAGAAAATTTGTTACCATTGAGTCTGTAACTTTGGGATTGTACATATGTACGATGACCACTTTCTCTGTACTCAGAAACAAAGGCTCTACTTTAACTTTCCTCATAATATCCGGCTCATTCTTTCTCTTCATTCCTTCCAGGTCCTTGTAGACCCTCTGACAAATCTCGGAATTAACAAATGTGACATCATAAATACCCTGTCTAGGGAAATCTTGCATTGCAAATACATCTGTTACCTTTAGGTACTGGAGCCTGCGTAGAATCTCCAGCACAATCTGGTCCAGGCCAACCGTTCCCCGATGTTCCGTTGGGACGAAAATCCTGACCGTGTCTTCCATTCCGCGAATCCTCTCTCCTCCACTCATTTTTGCAGGCGATGAAACCCACTATCGCAACTCCAAAATAACCCAGGGCCCCCCGCAAAGAGGGCCCCGATCACCACCCCTTTCAACTCCTAACCCGCCCGGAAAACCGCACGGGATCGAAGCCAAAAGGCCGAGAAGCGATAACCGTGAAAGGGGCGGGCCCAACAAGGTCCCCTTCATGGGCACTATCACTGCTTGCTGTCAGGGAGGCTGCCAGACAATTTTCCATGCACACTCTGGGCTGGGGGGGCAGTCAACCACCAGTACACACAGCAGAACCTAAACCCATACCATTATTGCTAAGCAGCAAGACAGGGGCCCATTGCACTCCCACGGGGCCTTTTTAAATGCAATCCATAACCCGGATTTGCCAGGAACCCTTCTTACTCCTCCTACTTGCATGTGACACTGGGCTTAGGATCTGCATAGGAAACACACACACAAGCACACACCTACCTTTGTTGCCTGCAGATGCCTCCTTGGCTGTCCCCAAACGGTATCAAACCAACACCCACGGGAAGCTGTAAGCATAGAGGACATGCCTGCACCCCATTGGACTTACCTGTGTGGGTTAAATCCGGGTTATTTGACAACCTATGGCGGTGATGGTTCTGCTCAGGCAGAGCAGTGCTGATGCTCCTCATAAAGCTGTCGCTGCTGTGAAGGTTCTAGGTGACATCACAAATCCCTTTGGTTACATACACAACAAAGCTGGGTTGTTGTTGTTTACACTCTGCAAGGCCTGTGGAAGTGAGTGACATCATAGCACTGTAGTTCTGAGGGTTCAAGATGGATGCAACAATCTCCTGTTGCTTCTATGAAGGCCGTAATAGACGACATCACCAAACAGCTCCATAGTCACATACACAGCAAAGGAGAGATGTTGTTTACACCTAGTGATGTCAGTGGTATTGAGTGACATCACAGCACAGTGCTAAGGCTCCTGGGCCTGGACACAGCAGCGGCTGCAATATCTCAACGGAGAATACGTTTATATCTATGTGTGTGTGTGCGCATATATATATATATATATATATATATATATATATATATATATATTTCTCCGCCGAAATCACTTTTAAACCCATTTCCACCTTTTTTTCCCTTCTCTTCCTCTTACTTTTTTTTCACGTTTTTTTACGTTTTTCTCCTTTTCGCCTCTTTTCTGGGCGTATTATTCTTCTTTTTCTTCTTTTTTTTCGTCTAATGCATACCCCATCAGTGCAGCAATGCTTATTCAATACCGCCAGCAGATGGAGACACTGGGGGATAATTTTCTAAGGATTTATACTGATTTTTCCTGTCTGAATTTGTCGCACAGAAAGTTGCAGGCCAAATATGTGTGACATTTCTGCGACTTTAGCTTCTAGAGCATTTTTACAACATTATACATAGGTGCTGAATACATAAAAAGCGACTGTTCAGCGACAGACAAGTCGCATCGGCTGAAAGTAGGCCAGAATGTCAGTCCATGTTGGAGCAGGTTTAGATACAGTCTAAAGCATAGATCTCAAAGTCTGTGCACAGAATTTAGCAAGGGCCTCGCACCTTCTGATGCATCAGGTAGGTGCACAATAGCATAGCCTAACCCTCTGTACTTTGGTCTATATTGATGCGGGACATAGACAGCCAGCTGATGACCAATCCATTAGTGCAATGGATGGCTGGAAGCATTTGTCTTTGCCTTTGCAATACCACAGAAGCAATGCATGGTCAATGTACAGCAATGACACACCTGTGTGAACAGCCAGGAGACCCCCCCCCCCATGTTATGTTACATAGTTACATAGTTAGTACGGTCGAAAAAAGACATATGTCCATCACGTTCAACCAGGGAATTAAGGGGTAGGGGTGTGGCGCGATATTGGGGAAGGGATGAGATTTTATATTTCTTCATAAGCATTAATCTTATTTTGTCAATTAGGAACATTCAGCACCCACCCGCTATCAAGGCAGCTGCCTATCATGTCATGCCCTACCTGCACAGGTGTGCTGGCTACTCAAATGATCCAATTAAGGAGGCCATTTAGTCAGCAGCAGCAGAAGTCCTGTGCCTGGACGCTCCAACAGGGGCCAGACACAAGCAGAAGCAGAAGCAGCAGAAGCAGCAGCAGCACCACCTTTTGTTTTTTGGCTGCAGCAGCAGCAAGGCCCACAGGGCTGGCTAGCTGGCTAGCCAGCAAGCAGGTAGCAATGAAAGTAGGAATCTTTCTTTTTAACCCTGTAAGGGGGTGGTGCACTGTACCCGAAGATACTGCCATATCGGGTCAATGCATAGGGCGACGGAAGCAAGCTTCGAAATCGGCCCCCGTTCTCAAAAATCCATTTAATATATGGTCCCCAGATAGGGGACGTATCAGATATTAAACTGATAAGAACAGATACTACACTTGATCTTAGCCAAAAGGCCGAGAAGCGATAACCGTGAAAGGGGCGGGCCCAACAAGGTCCCCTTCATGGGCACTATCACTGCTTGCTGTCAGGGAGGCTGCCAGACAATTTTCCATGCACACTCTGGGCTGGGGGGCAGTCAACCACCAGTACACACAGCAGAACCTAAACCCATACCATTATTGCTAAGCAGCAAGACAGGGGCCCATTGCACTCCCACGGGGCCTTTTTAAATGCAATCCATAACCCGGATTTGCCAGGAACCCTTCTTACTCCTCCTACTTGCATGTGACACTGGGCTTAGGATCTGCATAGGAAACACACACACAAGCACACACCTACCTTTGTTGCCTGCAGATGCCTCCTTGGCTGTCCCCAAACGGTATCAAACCAACACCCACGGGAAGCTGTAAGCATAGAGGACATGCCTGCACCCCATTGGACTTACCTGTGTGGGTTAAATCCGGGTTATTTGACAACCTATGGCGGTGATGGTTCTGCTCAGGCAGAGCAGTGCTGATGCTCCTCATAAAGCTGTCGCTGCTGTGAAGGTTCTAGGTGACATCACAAATCCCTTTGGTTACATACACAACAAAGCTGGGTTGTTGTTGTTTACACTCTGCAAGGCCTGTGGAAGTGAGTGACATCATAGCACTGTAGTTCTGAGGGTTCAAGATGGATGCAACAATCTCCTGTTGCTTCTATGAAGGCCGTAATAGACGACATCACCAAACAGCTCCATAGTCACATACACAGCAAAGGAGAGATGTTGTTTACACCTAGTGATGTCAGTGGTATTGAGTGACATCACAGCACAGTGCTAAGGCTCCTGGGCCTGGACACAGCAGCGGCTGCAATATCTCAACGGAGAATACGTTTATATCTATGTGTGTGTGTGCGCATATATATATATATATATATATATATATATATATATATATATATTTCTCCGCCGAAATCACTTTTAAACCCATTTCCACCTTTTTTTCCCTTCTCTTCCTCTTACTTTTTTTTCACGTTTTTTTACGTTTTTCTCCTTTTCGCCTCTTTTCTGGGCGTATTATTCTTCTTTTTCTTCTTTTTTTTCGTCTAATGCATACCCCATCAGTGCAGCAATGCTTATTCAATACCGCCAGCAGATGGAGACACTGGGGGATAATTTTCTAAGGATTTATACTGATTTTTCCTGTCTGAATTTGTCGCACAGAAAGTTGCAGGCCAAATATGTGTGACATTTCTGCGACTTTAGCTTCTAGAGCATTTTTACAACATTATACATAGGTGCTGAATACATAAAAAGCGACTGTTCAGCGACAGACAAGTCGCATCGGCTGAAAGTAGGCCAGAATGTCAGTCCATGTTGGAGCAGGTTTAGATACAGTCTAAAGCATAGATCTCAAAGTCTGTGCACAGAATTTAGCAAGGGCCTCGCACCTTCTGATGCATCAGGTAGGTGCACAATAGCATAGCCTAACCCTCTGTACTTTGGTCTATATTGATGCGGGACATAGACAGCCAGCTGATGACCAATCCATTAGTGCAATGGATGGCTGGAAGCATTTGTCTTTGCCTTTGCAATACCACAGAAGCAATGCATGGTCAATGTACAGCAATGACACACCTGTGTGAACAGCCAGGAGACCCCCCCCCCCATGTTATGTTACATAGTTACATAGTTAGTACGGTCGAAAAAAGACATATGTCCATCACGTTCAACCAGGGAATTAAGGGGTAGGGGTGTGGCGCGATATTGGGGAAGGGATGAGATTTTATATTTCTTCATAAGCATTAATCTTATTTTGTCAATTAGGAACATTCAGCACCCACCCGCTATCAAGGCAGCTGCCTATCATGTCATGCCCTACCTGCACAGGTGTGCTGGCTACTCAAATGATCCAATTAAGGAGGCCATTTAGTCAGCAGCAGCAGAAGTCCTGTGCCTGGACGCTCCAACAGGGGCCAGACACAAGCAGAAGCAGAAGCAGCAGAAGCAGCAGCAGCACCACCTTTTGTTTTTCGGCTGCAGCAGCAGCAAGGCCCACAGGGCTGGCTAGCTAGCAAGCAGGTAGCAATGAAAGTAGGAATCTTTCTTTTTAACCCTGTAAGGGGGTGGTGCACTGTACCCGAAGATACTGCCATATCGGGTCAATGCATAGGGCGACGGAAGCAAGCTTCGAAATCGGCCCCCGTTCTCAAAAATCCATTTAATATATGGTCCCCAGATAGGGGACGTATCAGATATTAAACTGATAAGAACAGATACTACACTTGATCTTAGCCAAAAGGCCGAGAAGCGATAACCGTGAAAGGGGCGGGCCCAACAAGGTCCCCTTCATGGGCACTATCACTGCTTGCTGTCAGGGAGGCTGCCAGACAATTTTCCATGCACACTCTGGGCTGGGGGGCAGTCAACCACCAGTACACACAGCAGAACCTAAACCCATACCATTATTGCTAAGCAGCAAGACAGGGGCCCATTGCACTCCCACGGGGCCTTTTTAAATGCAATCCATAACCCGGATTTGCCAGGAACCCTTCTTACTCCTCCTACTTGCATGTGACACTGGGCTTAGGATCTGCATAGGAAACACACACACAAGCACACACCTACCTTTGTTGCCTGCAGATGCCTCCTTGGCTGTCCCCAAACGGTATCAAACCAACACCCACGGGAAGCTGTAAGCATAGAGGACATGCCTGCACCCCATTGGACTTACCTGTGTGGGTTAAATCCGGGTTATTTGACAACCTATGGCGGTGATGGTTCTGCTCAGGCAGAGCAGTGCTGATGCTCCTCATAAAGCTGTCGCTGCTGTGAAGGTTCTAGGTGACATCACAAATCCCTTTGGTTACATACACAACAAAGCTGGGTTGTTGTTGTTTACACTCTGCAAGGCCTGTGGAAGTGAGTGACATCATAGCACTGTAGTTCTGAGGGTTCAAGATGGATGCAACAATCTCCTGTTGCTTCTATGAAGGCCGTAATAGACGACATCACCAAACAGCTCCATAGTCACATACACAGCAAAGGAGAGATGTTGTTTACACCTAGTGATGTCAGTGGTATTGAGTGACATCACAGCACAGTGCTAAGGCTCCTGGGCCTGGACACAGCAGCGGCTGCAATATCTCAACGGAGAATACGTTTATATCTATGTGTGTGTGTGCGCATATATATATATATATATATATATATATATATATATATTTCTCCGCCGAAATCACTTTTAAACCCATTTCCACCTTTTTTTCCCTTCTCTTCCTCTTACTTTTTTTTCACGTTTTTTTACGTTTTTCTCCTTTTCGCCTCTTTTCTGGGCGTATTATTCTTCTTTTTCTTCTTTTTTTTCGTCTAATGCATACCCCATCAGTGCAGCAATGCTTATTCAATACCGCCAGCAGATGGAGACACTGGGGGATAATTTTCTAAGGATTTATACTGATTTTTCCTGTCTGAATTTGTCGCACAGAAAGTTGCAGGCCAAATATGTGTGACATTTCTGCGACTTTAGCTTCTAGAGCATTTTTACAACATTATACATAGGTGCTGAATACATAAAAAGCGACTGTTCAGCGACAGACAAGTCGCATCGGCTGAAAGTAGGCCAGAATGTCAGTCCATGTTGGAGCAGGTTTAGATACAGTCTAAAGCATAGATCTCAAAGTCTGTGCACAGAATTTAGCAAGGGCCTCGCACCTTCTGATGCATCAGGTAGGTGCACAATAGCATAGCCTAACCCTCTGTACTTTGGTCTATATTGATGCGGGACATAGACAGCCAGCTGATGACCAATCCATTAGTGCAATGGATGGCTGGAAGCATTTGTCTTTGCCTTTGCAATACCACAGAAGCAATGCATGGTCAATGTACAGCAATGACACACCTGTGTGAACAGCCAGGAGACCCCCCCCCCCATGTTATGTTACATAGTTACATAGTTAGTACGGTCGAAAAAAGACATATGTCCATCACGTTCAACCAGGGAATTAAGGGGTAGGGGTGTGGCGCGATATTGGGGAAGGGATGAGATTTTATATTTCTTCATAAGCATTAATCTTATTTTGTCAATTAGGAACATTCAGCACCCACCCGCTATCAAGGCAGCTGCCTATCATGTCATGCCCTACCTGCACAGGTGTGCTGGCTACTCAAATGATCCAATTAAGGAGGCCATTTAGTCAGCAGCAGCAGAAGTCCTGTGCCTGGACGCTTCAACAGGGGCCAGACACAAGCAGAAGCAGAAGCAGCAGAAGCAGCAGCAGCACCACCTTTTGTTTTTTGGCTGCAGCAGCAGCAAGGCCCACAGGGCTGGCTAGCTGGCTAGCCAGCAAGCAGGTAGCAATGAAAGTAGGAATCTTTCTTTTTAACCCTGTAAGGGGGTGGTGCACTGTACCCGAAGATACTGCCATATCGGGTCAATGCATAGGGCGACGGAAGCAAGCTTCGAAATCGGCCCCCGTTCTCAAAAATCCATTTAATATATGGTCCCCAGATAGGGGACGTATCAGATATTAAACTGATAAGAACAGATACTACACTTGATCTTAGCCAAAAGGCCGAGAAGCGATAACCGTGAAAGGGGCGGGCCCAACAAGGTCCCCTTCATGGGCACTATCACTGCTTGCTGTCAGGGAGGCTGCCAGACAATTTTCCATGCACACTCTGGGCTGGGGGGCAGTCAACCACCAGTACACACAGCAGAACCTAAACCCATACCATTATTGCTAAGCAGCAAGACAGGGGCCCATTGCACTCCCACGGGGCCTTTTTAAATGCAATCCATAACCCGGATTTGCCAGGAACCCTTCTTACTCCTCCTACTTGCATGTGACACTGGGCTTAGGATCTGCATAGGAAACACACACACAAGCACACACCTACCTTTGTTGCCTGCAGATGCCTCCTTGGCTGTCCCCAAACGGTATCAAACCAACACCCACGGGAAGCTGTAAGCATAGAGGACATGCCTGCACCCCATTGGACTTACCTGTGTGGGTTAAATCCGGGTTATTTGACAACCTATGGCGGTGATGGTTCTGCTCAGGCAGAGCAGTGCTGATGCTCCTCATAAAGCTGTCGCTGCTGTGAAGGTTCTAGGTGACATCACAAATCCCTTTGGTTACATACACAACAAAGCTGGGTTGTTGTTGTTTACACTCTGCAAGGCCTGTGGAAGTGAGTGACATCATAGCACTGTAGTTCTGAGGGTTCAAGATGGATGCAACAATCTCCTGTTGCTTCTATGAAGGCCGTAATAGACGACATCACCAAACAGCTCCATAGTCACATACACAGCAAAGGAGAGATGTTGTTTACACCTAGTGATGTCAGTGGTATTGAGTGACATCACAGCACAGTGCTAAGGCTCCTGGGCCTGGACACAGCAGCGGCTGCAATATCTCAACGGAGAATACGTTTATATCTATGTGTGTGTGTGCGCATATATATATATATATATATATATATATATATATATATATATATATATATTTCTCCGCCGAAATCACTTTTAAACCCATTTCCACCTTTTTTTCCCTTCTCTTCCTCTTACTTTTTTTTCACGTTTTTCTCCTTTTCGCCTCTTTTCTGGGCGTATTATTCTTCTTTTTCTTCTTTTTTTTCGTCTAATGCATACCCCATCAGTGCAGCAATGCTTATTCAATACCGCCAGCAGATGGAGACACTGGGGGATAATTTTCTAAGGATTTATACTGATTTTTCCTGTCTGAATTTGTCGCACAGAAAGTTGCAGGCCAAATATGTGTGACATTTCTGCGACTTTAGCTTCTAGAGCATTTTTACAACATTATACATAGGTGCTGAATACATAAAAAGCGACTGTTCAGCGACAGACAAGTCGCATCGGCTGAAAGTAGGCCAGAATGTCAGTCCATGTTGGAGCAGGTTTAGATACAGTCTAAAGCATAGATCTCAAAGTCTGTGCACAGAATTTAGCAAGGGCCTCGCACCTTCTGATGCATCAGGTAGGTGCACAATAGCATAGCCTAACCCTCTGTACTTTGGTCTATATTGATGCGGGACATAGACAGCCAGCTGATGACCAATCCATTAGTGCAATGGATGGCTGGAAGCATTTGTCTTTGCCTTTGCAATACCACAGAAGCAATGCATGGTCAATGTACAGCAATGACACACCTGTGTGAACAGCCAGGAGACCCCCCCCCCCCATGTTATGTTACATAGTTACATAGTTAGTACGGTCGAAAAAAGACATATGTCCATCACGTTCAACCAGGGAATTAAGGGGTAGGGGTGTGGCGCGATATTGGGGAAGGGATGAGATTTTATATTTCTTCATAAGCATTAATCTTATTTTGTCAATTAGGAACATTCAGCACCCACCCGCTATCAAGGCAGCTGCCTATCATGTCATGCCCTACCTGCACAGGTGTGCTGGCTACTCAAATGATCCAATTAAGGAGGCCATTTAGTCAGCAGCAGCAGAAGTCCTGTGCCTGGACGCTCCAACAGGGGCCAGACACAAGCAGAAGCAGAAGCAGCAGAAGCAGCAGCAGCACCACCTTTTGTTTTTTGGCTGCAGCAGCAGCAAGGCCCACAGGGCTGGCTAGCTGGCTAGCCAGCAAGCAGGTAGCAATGAAAGTAGGAATCTTTCTTTTTAACCCTGTAAGGGGGTGGTGCACTGTACCCGAAGATACTGCCATATCGGGTCAATGCATAGGGCGACGGAAGCAAGCTTCGAAATCGGCCCCCGTTCTCAAAAATCCATTTAATATATGGTCCCCAGATAGGGGACGTATCAGATATTAAACTGATAAGAACAGATACTACACTTGATCTTAGCCAAAAGGCCGAGAAGCGATAACCGTGAAAGGGGCGGGCCCAACAAGGTCCCCTTCATGGGCACTATCACTGCTTGCTGTCAGGGAGGCTGCCAGACAATTTTCCATGCACACTCTGGGCTGGGGGGCAGTCAACCACCAGTACACACAGCAGAACCTAAACCCATACCATTATTGCTAAGCAGCAAGACAGGGGCCCATTGCACTCCCACGGGGCCTTTTTAAATGCAATCCATAACCCGGATTTGCCAGGAACCCTTCTTACTCCTCCTACTTGCATGTGACACTGGGCTTAGGATCTGCATAGGAAACACACACACAAGCACACACCTACCTTTGTTGCCTGCAGATGCCTCCTTGGCTGTCCCCAAACGGTATCAAACCAACACCCACGGGAAGCTGTAAGCATAGAGGACATGCCTGCACCCCATTGGACTTACCTGTGTGGGTTAAATCCGGGTTATTTGACAACCTATGGCGGTGATGGTTCTGCTCAGGCAGAGCAGTGCTGATGCTCCTCATAAAGCTGTCGCTGCTGTGAAGGTTCTAGGTGACATCACAAATCCCTTTGGTTACATACACAACAAAGCTGGGTTGTTGTTGTTTACACTCTGCAAGGCCTGTGGAAGTGAGTGACATCATAGCACTGTAGTTCTGAGGGTTCAAGATGGATGCAACAATCTCCTGTTGCTTCTATGAAGGCCGTAATAGACGACATCACCAAACAGCTCCATAGTCACATACACAGCAAAGGAGAGATGTTGTTTACACCTAGTGATGTCAGTGGTATTGAGTGACATCACAGCACAGTGCTAAGGCTCCTGGGCCTGGACACAGCAGCGGCTGCAATATCTCAACGGAGAATACGTTTATATCTATGTGTGTGTGTGTGCGCATATATATATATATATATATATATATATATATATATATATTTCTCCGCCGAAATCACTTTTAAACCCATTTCCACCTTTTTTTCCCTTCTCTTCCTCTTACTTTTTTTTCACGTTTTTTTACGTTTTTCTCCTTTTCGCCTCTTTTCTGGGCGTATTATTCTTCTTTTTCTTCTTTTTTTTCGTCTAATGCATACCCCATCAGTGCAGCAATGCTTATTCAATACCGCCAGCAGATGGAGACACTGGGGGATAATTTTCTAAGGATTTATACTGATTTTTCCTGTCTGAATTTGTCGCACAGAAAGTTGCAGGCCAAATATGTGTGACATTTCTGCGACTTTAGCTTCTAGAGCATTTTTACAACATTATACATAGGTGCTGAATACATAAAAAGCGACTGTTCAGCGACAGACAAGTCGCATCGGCTGAAAGTAGGCCAGAATGTCAGTCCATGTTGGAGCAGGTTTAGATACAGTCTAAAGCATAGATCTCAAAGTCTGTGCACAGAATTTAGCAAGGGCCTCGCACCTTCTGATGCATCAGGTAGGTGCACAATAGCATAGCATAACCCTCTGTACTTTGGTCTATATTGATGCGGGACATAGACAGCCAGCTGATGACCAATCCATTAGTGCAATGGATGGCTGGAAGCATTTGTCTTTGCCTTTGCAATACCACAGAAGCAATGCATGGTCAATGTACAGCAATGACACACCTGTGTGAACAGCCAGGAGACCCCCCCCCCCCATGTTATGTTACATAGTTACATAGTTAGTACGGTCGAAAAAAGACATATGTCCATCACGTTCAACCAGGGAATTAAGGGGTAGGGGTGTGGCGCGATATTGGGGAAGGGATGAGATTTTATATTTCTTCATAAGCATTAATCTTATTTTGTCAATTAGGAACATTCAGCACCCACCCGCTATCAAGGCAGCTGCCTATCATGTCATGCCCTACCTGCACAGGTGTGCTGGCTACTCAAATGATCCAATTAAGGAGGCCATTTAGTCAGCAGCAGCAGAAGTCCTGTGCCTGGACGCTCCAACAGGGGCCAGACACAAGCAGAAGCAGAAGCAGCAGAAGCAGCAGCAGCACCACCTTTTGTTTTTTGGCTGCAGCAGCAGCAAGGCCCACAGGGCTGGCTAGCTGGCTAGCCAGCAAGCAGGTAGCAATGAAAGTAGGAATCTTTCTTTTTAACCCTGTAAGGGGGTGGTGCACTGTACCCGAAGATACTGCCATATCGGGTCAATGCATAGGGCGACGGAAGCAAGCTTCGAAATCGGCCCCCGTTCTCAAAAATCCATTTAATATATGGTCCCCAGATAGGGGACGTATCAGATATTAAACTGATAAGAACAGATACTACACTTGATCTTAGCCAAAAGGCCGAGAAGCGATAACCGTGAAAGGGGCGGGCCCAACAAGGTCCCCTTCATGGGCACTATCACTGCTTGCTGTCAGGGAGGCTGCCAGACAATTTTCCATGCACACTCTGGGCTGGGGGGCAGTCAACCACCAGTACACACAGCAGAACCTAAACCCATACCATTATTGCTAAGCAGCAAGACAGGGGCCCATTGCACTCCCACGGGGCCTTTTTAAATGCAATCCATAACCCGGATTTGCCAGGAACCCTTCTTACTCCTCCTACTTGCATGTGACACTGGGCTTAGGATCTGCATAGGAAACACACACACAAGCACACACCTACCTTTGTTGCCTGCAGATGCCTCCTTGGCTGTCCCCAAACGGTATCAAACCAACACCCACGGGAAGCTGTAAGCATAGAGGACATGCCTGCACCCCATTGGACTTACCTGTGTGGGTTAAATCCGGGTTATTTGACAACCTATGGCGGTGATGGTTCTGCTCAGGCAGAGCAGTGCTGATGCTCCTCATAAAGCTGTCGCTGCTGTGAAGGTTCTAGGTGACATCACAAATCCCTTTGGTTACATACACAACAAAGCTGGGTTGTTGTTGTTTACACTCTGCAAGGCCTGTGGAAGTGAGTGACATCATAGCACTGTAGTTCTGAGGGTTCAAGATGGATGCAACAATCTCCTGTTGCTTCTATGAAGGCCGTAATAGACGACATCACCAAACAGCTCCATAGTCACATACACAGCAAAGGAGAGATGTTGTTTACACCTAGTGATGTCAGTGGTATTGAGTGACATCACAGCACAGTGCTAAGGCTCCTGGGCCTGGACACAGCAGCGGCTGCAATATCTCAACGGAGAATACGTTTATATCTATGTGTGTGTGTGCGCATATATATATATATATATATATATATATATATATATATATATATATTTCTCCGCCGAAATCACTTTTAAACCCATTTCCACCTTTTTTTCCCTTCTCTTCCTCTTACTTTTTTTTCACGTTTTTTTACGTTTTTCTCCTTTTCGCCTCTTTTCTGGGCGTATTATTCTTCTTTTTCTTCTTTTTTTTCGTCTAATGCATACCCCATCAGTGCAGCAATGCTTATTCAATACCGCCAGCAGATGGAGACACTGGGGGATAATTTTCTAAGGATTTATACTGATTTTTCCTGTCTGAATTTGTCGCACAGAAAGTTGCAGGCCAAATATGTGTGACATTTCTGCGACTTTAGCTTCTAGAGCATTTTTACAACATTATACATAGGTGCTGAATACATAAAAAGCGACTGTTCAGCGACAGACAAGTCGCATCGGCTGAAAGTAGGCCAGAATGTCAGTCCATGTTGGAGCAGGTTTAGATACAGTCTAAAGCATAGATCTCAAAGTCTGTGCACAGAATTTAGCAAGGGCCTCGCACCTTCTGATGCATCAGGTAGGTGCACAATAGCATAGCCTAACCCTCTGTACTTTGGTCTATATTGATGCGGGACATAGACAGCCAGCTGATGACCAATCCATTAGTGCAATGGATGGCTGGAAGCATTTGTCTTTGCCTTTGCAATACCACAGAAGCAATGCATGGTCAATGTACAGCAATGACACACCTGTGTGAACAGCCAGGAGACCCCCCCCCCCCATGTTATGTTACATAGTTACATAGTTAGTACGGTCGAAAAAAGACATATGTCCATCACGTTCAACCAGGGAATTAAGGGGTAGGGGTGTGGCGCGATATTGGGGAAGGGATGAGATTTTATATTTCTTCATAAGCATTAATCTTATTTTGTCAATTAGGAACATTCAGCACCCACCCGCTATCAAGGCAGCTGCCTATCATGTCATGCCCTACCTGCACAGGTGTGCTGGCTACTCAAATGATCCAATTAAGGAGGCCATTTAGTCAGCAGCAGCAGAAGTCCTGTGCCTGGACGCTCCAACAGGGGCCAGACACAAGCAGAAGCAGAAGCAGCAGAAGCAGCAGCAGCACCACCTTTTGTTTTTTGGCTGCAGCAGCAGCAAGGCCCACAGGGCTGGCTAGCTGGCTAGCCAGCAAGCAGGTAGCAATGAAAGTAGGAATCTTTCTTTTTAACCCTGTAAGGGGGTGGTGCACTGTACCCGAAGATACTGCCATATCGGGTCAATGCATAGGGCGACGGAAGCAAGCTTCGAAATCGGCCCCCGTTCTCAAAAATCCATTTAATATATGGTCCCCAGATAGGGGACGTATCAGATATTAAACTGATAAGAACAGATTTTTTTTTTTTTTTTTTAAGCCGAGGAACGTGCTTTCGATTCACCCAAAGTGCAAGAAAAAGTGCAAACGTGTTACACTAAAAAAACGTGCACAAAGGATGCGGTCTATCGCAAGCCCTTCTCCGATAGGAGAGAGGCCCCCCAACAAACCTTACCCTTCACCTCCGGACCAAAAGGTACCTGCGAGGTTCCAGGTTCGATGTCCCTTTTCGCCGAAGCTACTAGGGGACCACAAATGCTCCCGGCATCCCCCTTGGCGTTAGCCAAGGTATCTGCCCGCAGAGCCGATTACGGTAGGTACCCTGCCAAAGCAGGAGTACCCGGGGTGTTTGCAGGGAGGTGCGGAACCTAATGGCCACACACACCTCCCCTAGACCGCCAGGAGGGACACCCAGAAGGGCTACCGCATCCTGACCAATCCTGTGAACACACAACACGCAAAAAGTGACACAGTGAGACAAAAAAGAAATAAATAAGTGAATGTGTGCAGATATACTGCCCGGACATCCGGCCGGATCTATAAAAATTTCTCTGATCCTAGCCAGAAGGCCGGGAATCAAGAGGTGAGTGCCACAAGGTGAAGAGATTATGGTGCCCGTGCTTCAACTCAGTGAGCCTATTCTCCCAGTGAGTTTCGGCACCTCGGGGTCACCACTCCCCGAGGCACAAAAGTACCTCGGCTCTAGACCCTCTCAGCCTCATGGCGAGACCCGGAGGGAACAGGTCACATCGGGGCAGCCGTCGAGCTGATTCCTCAGAACCAGCCCCGGAAAGCCCTGGTACACCTGCATCCTCCATGCAGCACCCATCCCCACCAGCATGAAAACTGATAAGAACAGATTTTTTTACATTTTTATTGAAAAAACTCAAAAACTTAAATACATCACAAGAAATTTTTACAATATATCAAATACTGTTTTCCATAAATGTAAATTCCACATAGCTAATGCTTTTTTCTGCCCATATCTCTTTTTATCAATTAAATAGTACAAGTAAACTTCACTGTATATCATCTTCAAACATTCTTTTTCACAAATAAAATCTCTTTTGAAGACAAGGATATTACGAACTTTCCATAATACATTTTTTGTACAGTTGATAAAAATCCACAAAATTCTCTCTTTTTCTTTCGTAACTCCATCACTTTTGCCATATAAAACAACTTCATGATTTAAAACTTTTAGACCTGTTAGGAATTTCAATAAGGAACCAATTAGTCTAAAAACCTTTTGTGCAAAATAACAATTCCAGAAAAGGTGCAAAACAGTTTCATCTATATTGCAATTTTCCCGGGGACAGACACATACAGCATTTAGACCTCTTCTATATTGGAAAAATCTTACCGGAAGACACTCATGGATAATCATCCATGCTAAATCCTTGTGCTCATTAAAAAGATATGGCTCATTTACCTTTTTCCATATTTGTACACACCTATTATAAGAAAAATTAGAGACCATACATATTTCTTCTTGCAAATTTAACTGTACTTCTATCTTGCGAGCATCCCTCAAGGTTAACAAGTCAAAGTCTTTAAGGTTATACATACGTATAATTTTTTCTAAGATGGCATAATGTTTAGGCGGAGTTAAAAGTACAGGAGAAGATAATGATAAAAACACCCATTTTCTTCTTCTAAAAATATGTCCCGCAGAGTACTTTAAAAAACAGGACCATACACTTTTCATAAAAAGTCCCCTAAAACACCAACTAAAAAACCTTAAGTATAAAAATTTTCTAATACAGGGAACCTGTTTTCCTCCATTTTTTTGTGACTTATACATAATATCTCTTTTTAATTTTTCTGCTTTAGAACTCCATAGAAACTCAAAGAGAATCCTCTGAAGTTGCCTAGACATAAGTTCATTAGGAGGATAAATCATATTTAAATAGAGCATAATGGGTATAAGCATAGCCTTAATCACCAAAATTTTACCTTCTAAAGATAATTTCCTAAGGGACCAAAAGTCTACCTTCTTCTTTACCTTTTCTTTTACCATTAGCCAACTTTCCTCACCATTGTTATTTTTATCATAGATGACTCCAAGGATTTTTATTTTTTCTGACTGTAATTTTAGGTTTGGTATTTGCACGTTTTCCCATTTACCTATATAAAAACAGTCACATTTAGATAAATTAAGTTTAAAAGCAGAAGCTTTACAAAAGAAATCAGTAACATCCACAACTCTTTGTAAAGAGAAGGAACTTTCACAAAAAACATTAATATCATCCATATAGCCACACACTTTAAGGGTGGCACTATTACCTCCAGGAACTGGCACTCCTTTTATTATTTTATCATTCCTTATTAAGTTTAACAGAGGTTCTATTGCACATATGAACAGTATAGGAGACAGAGGGCAGCCTTGCTTTACCCCTGATGATAAATTAATAAAATCCGTAAGGAAACCATTTATTAAAATCCTGCTAAAAGAACCTTTATATAAGAGAGCAATTTGCTTAATAAATATGTTAGGAAAACCCATGCGTTGTAAAACCATCCATAAAAAACAATGTGATACTCTATCGAACGCTTTATGAAAATCTAGAGATAGAATGGCTAGATTTTGATTCCGCTCTTGCTGATACCATATGACGTCCCTAATAGCATTTAAAGGTTCAGCTACACTCCTTCCTGGGACACCACATACCTGATCCACATGGATGACCTTGTACAAAAAAGGCTTCATTCTGTTAACAAAAATTTTTGACATAATCTTATAATCAACATTAAGAAGCGTAATTGGTCTCCAATTTTCTAAGCTGTTCCTATCCCCCTTTTTGGGGATCAGAGACACTATACCACTCCTCCAAGATAAAGGTAGAACATCAGAATTAAAAGCCTCCTTAAAAATATTAAGCAAATCATCTTTAAAAATTTCCCAAAAGGTTTTATAAAACTCTACAGGAAGTCCATCCGAACCTGGTGTTTTACCTGTGGATAAACTTTTAGCAGCAATTTCTAATTCTTGGCATCTTACTTCTGTGCAAAGTGCATCTTGGTCCTCCTTACTTAAACCACAATCTAAAGTGCTTAGGAGAAAATTAGCAGCAGATATATCAATGGGTTTCTCATTAAACAGATCTTGATAAAAGGATTTAGCTTTGGATAACATTCCTACATTAGTAGTTTCATCCTCAATGTTAATCATTAACTTTTTTGTTTCCATTACCTTTTTAAAAAAGAATCTTGTACACTTTTCATCCTTCTCTTTACATTCAACTTTGGAGTTAAAAATTATTTCTTTCCCTTTGTTAGTTATAGCCTTCTGAATATCACTTTTAACACTTAAAATCAGATCGTCTACATATACACCCAGCTCTTTGAGTTGATAATAGGTTTGTAGTTTTGTGTTAAGATCTCTATACCATTTCAATTTCTCTTTTGTTTTTTTAACACTCATCTTAATAAAATACTCTTTAAATTTTACCTTGCAGAATTCCCACCATGCTAAAAGAGAATTAAAATTAGTCCTTGAGGTCTGCAATTTTTTAAAAAGATAGATAAAATTACATTTAATTTCTTCATCTTCAAGCAAAGAGACATTCAGACGCCAGACTCCTTTGGCTCTGCAAACCCCATCAAACTTACATGTAGCAGATAGAATCTTATGATCTGAAAAAAAGGTAGAAGTCAATTGCATATTCCCATAAAATGCAAATCCAGAAGCAAAAATATAATCAATCCTTGACATATAAAGGCTATTCCCCCAGGTATACCCAGGGTCATTAGGGAAAGAGGTTCTCCACAAATCTTTTAAATTAAAATCAACTATAAAATCCTTTAGTTGTTTTTCAGTCTTATCTTTCCTTTGTTCAGATCCTCCAGCCCGCTCCTCTCCTGCCATTATACAATTAAAATCACCAGCGATGATAAGCGGGGATGAACCCGGTAAATAAAACTGAATTTTCTCTAATAAATCAGATCTTTCATCCTTATCTGGAGAGGCATATACATTTAAAAGTCTCATATTCATGTCATTATAAATAATATGAACGAGCAGGGCTCTACCGGGTACAATGTCTGTGAAGGAGGTAACTTTATACTCACTGCTCTTGAACAGTATGCCAACACCAGTCACTTTCCTCTCATTATCCCCTGACCACACAGACGGGCCAAGAGTCCATTCAGATCTCAAAGATGAATAATTGATATCATAATCAATGGCACATTCCTGTAAAAATAAAATGTCTGTAGGCAAAGAAGACAAGAAAGAAAATAAAGCAGCCCTCCTCTCTGGGCTCTTCAAACTCCTCACATTGAAGGAGGAGATATTAACACTTGGTAGCTCCTGGGTCATTCATTATCCTCAGACAAAGAACCCCAATCTGTAGGTGGTGACACAAATTCCTCAATATTAACAGGGTCAGATGCTGTTATAACCTTTTGGCAGACAATCTCCACGTTCCCCTCGTCCGCACTAACTCGACCACTCCTTTTGATGTTAAGGCCCTTTTCCTCTTTCCGGTCTCTGCTTTTCCTCTTTCGCCGTTCTTCTACATCCATCTCCTCTGTATCCCTTCTGGGCGGTCCAGGACCCTCAACTTCCATGAGAGGAGAACCCCTCACTTCTGTCTCAGGTCCCACGACCTTCCCCGGGGACACAATGCTTTTGGAGACATGAGCCACAGCAGGTATCACAGGAATTCCGGTAGCAGAAGACTCAGGCATCACTTTCAGGGTGTGGGTCTTAGGCACAGGCACAGCATCCATGGAGCTCTTCCTCATCGAGGGACCAGCCGACGTAGCCACAATATTGGCCCAGGAGCGTTGAGGACAATCCTTAAAAGCGTGTCCTTTCTGCTTACACACATTACACAGAATCTCATTTTGACAGTCCAAAGTGGTGTGGCCTTTTTGGCCACATCTTTTGCAAATAACCACTTCCTCTTTGCAAGATTCTTGTGTATGACCATATTCATGGCATTTCCTGCAATAATACGGCATCCCAGGGTAGAATAAATAGCCACGTTTACGCCCAATTAAAAAATTTGCAGGTGGGCGACACAGACCTCCAATTCCTCTCACATCTTCTCTGAACTTAACAGCAAACTTATGCTTTCCAGTCCAAAAGTCCATTGCATTCATAATTTTATGAGAGTATTTGACTTCCGCACAATATTGGTTTAAAAATAAGACAATGTCTCTTATATCCACGTATGGATCGTGCATAGTAACCACCAGTGGAACATCGCCATTAGAATATAGAGCAATGAAAACAAGTCCTTTCATATCCTCCTCATTGGCAAGCTCCCGAACTTTCTCAAACATATGGTCACATGCAGATGCGGAAGTCAAGGTAAGAATGAAAAGTCCTTTACCTGGGTCTTTTAGGCAAAACACATCTTCTCTCTGAATGTGCAATAAATCCAGCATAATTCTCTTGACAAAAAATTCCAAAGTCATCTTCTCCTTTTTCTCCTCATCCACTTCAATACGGAAGGTGTTCTTAATCCGAGTTTCAGTATGCGCAGCAAACCTAAGGGTCGCCATGGGGGATCGCCTTCCCGTTCTTTGTAAGTCCTCCTCCTATAGCAGCATGAGGCTTAAGACGGCTAAAAAACCGCCGATGCCTCAAGGCCGAAGGTTCGACGAACTCAGAGCCCCTTGACAAGATACAAGATCTTAGCCAAAAGGCCGAGAAGCGATAACCGTGAAAGGGGCGGGCCCAACAAGGTCCCCTTCATGGGCACTATCACTGCTTGCTGTCAGGGAGGCTGCCAGACAATTTTCCATGCACACTCTGGGCTGGGGGGCAGTCAACCACCAGTACACACAGCAGAACCTAAACCCATACCATTATTGCTAAGCAGCAAGACAGGGGCCCATTGCACTCCCACGGGGCCTTTTTAAATGCAATCCATAACCCGGATTTGCCAGGAACCCTTCTTACTCCTCCTACTTGCATGTGACACTGGGCTTAGGATCTGCATAGGAAACACACACACAAGCACACACCTACCTTTGTTGCCTGCAGATGCCTCCTTGGCTGTCCCCAAACGGTATCAAACCAACACCCACGGGAAGCTGTAAGCATAGAGGACATGCCTGCACCCCATTGGACTTACCTGTGTGGGTTAAATCCGGGTTATTTGACAACCTATGGCGGTGATGGTTCTGCTCAGGCAGAGCAGTGCTGATGCTCCTCATAAAGCTGTCGCTGCTGTGAAGGTTCTAGGTGACATCACAAATCCCTTTGGTTACATACACAACAAAGCTGGGTTGTTGTTGTTTACACTCTGCAAGGCCTGTGGAAGTGAGTGACATCATAGCACTGTAGTTCTGAGGGTTCAAGATGGATGCAACAATCTCCTGTTGCTTCTATGAAGGCCGTAATAGACGACATCACCAAACAGCTCCATAGTCACATACACAGCAAAGGAGAGATGTTGTTTACACCTAGTGATGTCAGTGGTATTGAGTGACATCACAGCACAGTGCTAAGGCTCCTGGGCCTGGACACAGCAGCGGCTGCAATATCTCAACGGAGAATACGTTTATATCTATGTGTGTGTGTGCGCATATATATATATATATATATATATATATATATATATATATATTTCTCCGCCGAAATCACTTTTAAACCCATTTCCACCTTTTTTTCCCTTCTCTTCCTCTTACTTTTTTTTCACGTTTTTTTACGTTTTTCTCCTTTTCGCCTCTTTTCTGGGCGTATTATTCTTCTTTTTCTTCTTTTTTTTCGTCTAATGCATACCCCATCAGTGCAGCAATGCTTATTCAATACCGCCAGCAGATGGAGACACTGGGGGATAATTTTCTAAGGATTTATACTGATTTTTCCTGTCTGAATTTGTCGCACAGAAAGTTGCAGGCCAAATATGTGTGACATTTCTGCGACTTTAGCTTCTAGAGCATTTTTACAACATTATACATAGGTGCTGAATACATAAAAAGCGACTGTTCAGCGACAGACAAGTCGCATCGGCTGAAAGTAGGCCAGAATGTCAGTCCATGTTGGAGCAGGTTTAGATACAGTCTAAAGCATAGATCTCAAAGTCTGTGCACAGAATTTAGCAAGGGCCTCGCACCTTCTGATGCATCAGGTAGGTGCACAATAGCATAGCCTAACCCTCTGTACTTTGGTCTATATTGATGCGGGACATAGACAGCCAGCTGATGACCAATCCATTAGTGCAATGGATGGCTGGAAGCATTTGTCTTTGCCTTTGCAATACCACAGAAGCAATGCATGGTCAATGTACAGCAATGACACACCTGTGTGAACAGCCAGGAGACCCCCCCCCCCCCATGTTATGTTACATAGTTACATAGTTAGTACGGTCGAAAAAAGACATATGTCCATCACGTTCAACCAGGGAATTAAGGGGTAGGGGTGTGGCGCGATATTGGGGAAGGGATGAGATTTTATATTTCTTCATAAGCATTAATCTTATTTTGTCAATTAGGAACATTCAGCACCCACCCGCTATCAAGGCAGCTGCCTATCATGTCATGCCCTACCTGCACAGGTGTGCTGGCTACTCAAATGATCCAATTAAGGAGGCCATTTAGTCAGCAGCAGCAGAAGTCCTGTGCCTGGACGCTCCAACAGGGGCCAGACACAAGCAGAAGCAGAAGCAGCAGAAGCAGCAGCAGCACCACCTTTTGTTTTTTGGCTGCAGCAGCAGCAAGGCCCACAGGGCTGGCTAGCTGGCTAGCCAGCAAGCAGGTAGCAATGAAAGTAGGAATCTTTCTTTTTAACCCTGTAAGGGGGTGGTGCACTGTACCCGAAGATACTGCCATATCGGGTCAATGCATAGGGCGACGGAAGCAAGCTTCGAAATCGGCCCCCGTTCTCAAAAATCCATTTAATATATGGTCCCCAGATAGGGGACGTATCAGATATTAAACTGATAAGAACAGATACTACACTTGATCTTAGCCAAAAGGCCGAGAAGCGATAACCGTGAAAGGGGCGGGCCCAACAAGGTCCCCTTCATGGGCACTATCACTGCTTGCTGTCAGGGAGGCTGCCAGACAATTTTCCATGCACACTCTGGGCTGGGGGGCAGTCAACCACCAGTACACACAGCAGAACCTAAACCCATACCATTATTGCTAAGCAGCAAGACAGGGGCCCATTGCACTCCCACAGGGCCTTTTTAAATGCAATCCATAACCCGGATTTGCCAGGAACCCTTCTTACTCCTCCTACTTGCATGTGACACTGGGCTTAGGATCTGCATAGGAAACACACACACAAGCACACACCTACCTTTGTTGCCTGCAGATGCCTCCTTGGCTGTCCCCAAACGGTATCAAACCAACACCCACGGGAAGCTGTAAGCATAGAGGACATGCCTGCACCCCATTGGACTTACCTGTGTGGGTTAAATCCGGGTTATTTGACAACCTATGGCGGTGATGGTTCTGCTCAGGCAGAGCAGTGCTGATGCTCCTCATAAAGCTGTCGCTGCTGTGAAGGTTCTAGGTGACATCACAAATCCCTTTGGTTACATACACAACAAAGCTGGGTTGTTGTTGTTTACACTCTGCAAGGCCTGTGGAAGTGAGTGACATCATAGCACTGTAGTTCTGAGGGTTCAAGATGGATGCAACAATCTCCTGTTGCTTCTATGAAGGCCGTAATAGACGACATCACCAAACAGCTCCATAGTCACATACACAGCAAAGGAGAGATGTTGTTTACACCTAGTGATGTCAGTGGTATTGAGTGACATCACAGCACAGTGCTAAGGCTCCTGGGCCTGGACACAGCAGCGGCTGCAATATCTCAACGGAGAATACGTTTATATCTATGTGTGTGTGTGCGCATATATATATATATATATATATATATATATATATATATATTTCTCCGCCGAAATCACTTTTAAACCCATTTCCACCTTTTTTTCCCTTCTCTTCCTCTTACTTTTTTTTCACGTTTTTTTACGTTTTTCTCCTTTTCGCCTCTTTTCTGGGCGTATTATTCTTCTTTTTCTTCTTTTTTTTCGTCTAATGCATACCCCATCAGTGCAGCAATGCTTATTCAATACCGCCAGCAGATGGAGACACTGGGGGATAATTTTCTAAGGATTTATACTGATTTTTCCTGTCTGAATTTGTCGCACAGAAAGTTGCAGGCCAAATATGTGTGACATTTCTGCGACTTTAGCTTCTAGAGCATTTTTACAACATTATACATAGGTGCTGAATACATAAAAAGCGACTGTTCAGCGACAGACAAGTCGCATCGGCTGAAAGTAGGCCAGAATGTCAGTCCATGTTGGAGCAGGTTTAGATACAGTCTAAAGCATAGATCTCAAAGTCTGTGCACAGAATTTAGCAAGGGCCTCGCACCTTCTGATGCATCAGGTAGGTGCACAATAGCATAGCCTAACCCTCTGTACTTTGGTCTATATTGATGCGGGACATAGACAGCCAGCTGATGACCAATCCATTAGTGCAATGGATGGCTGGAAGCATTTGTCTTTGCCTTTGCAATACCACAGAAGCAATGCATGGTCAATGTACAGCAATGACACACCTGTGTGAACAGCCAGGAGACCCCCCCCCCATGTTATGTTACATAGTTACATAGTTAGTACGGTCGAAAAAAGACATATGTCCATCACGTTCAACCAGGGAATTAAGGGGTAGGGGTGTGGCGCGATATTGGGGAAGGGATGAGATTTTATATTTCTTCATAAGCATTAATCTTATTTTGTCAATTAGGAACATTCAGCACCCACCCGCTATCAAGGCAGCTGCCTATCATGTCATGCCCTACCTGCACAGGTGTGCTGGCTACTCAAATGATCCAATTAAGGAGGCCATTTAGTCAGCAGCAGCAGAAGTCCTGTGCCTGGACGCTCCAACAGGGGCCAGACACAAGCAGAAGCAGAAGCAGCAGAAGCAGCAGCAGCACCACCTTTTGTTTTTTGGCTGCAGCAGCAGCAAGGCCCACAGGGCTGGCTAGCTGGCTAGCCAGCAAGCAGGTAGCAATGAAAGTAGGAATCTTTCTTTTTAACCCTGTAAGGGGGTGGTGCACTGTACCCGAAGATACTGCCATATCGGGTCAATGCATAGGGCGACGGAAGCAAGCTTCGAAATCGGCCCCCGTTCTCAAAAATCCATTTAATATATGGTCCCCAGATAGGGGACGTATCAGATATTAAACTGATAAGAACAGATACTACACTTGATCTTAGCCAAAAGGCCGAGAAGCGATAACCGTGAAAGGGGCGGGCCCAACAAGGTCCCCTTCATGGGCACTATCACTGCTTGCTGTCAGGGAGGCTGCCAGACAATTTTCCATGCACACTCTGGGCTGGGGGGCAGTCAACCACCAGTACACACAGCAGAACCTAAACCCATACCATTATTGCTAAGCAGCAAGACAGGGGCCCATTGCACTCCCACGGGGCCTTTTTAAATGCAATCCATAACCCGGATTTGCCAGGAACCCTTCTTACTCCTCCTACTTGCATGTGACACTGGGCTTAGGATCTGCATAGGAAACACACACACAAGCACACACCTACCTTTGTTGCCTGCAGATGCCTCCTTGGCTGTCCCCAAACGGTATCAAACCAACACCCACGGGAAGCTGTAAGCATAGAGGACATGCCTGCACCCCATTGGACTTACCTGTGTGGGTTAAATCCGGGTTATTTGACAACCTATGGCGGTGATGGTTCTGCTCAGGCAGAGCAGTGCTGATGCTCCTCATAAAGCTGTCGCTGCTGTGAAGGTTCTAGGTGACATCACAAATCCCTTTGGTTACATACACAACAAAGCTGGGTTGTTGTTGTTTACACTCTGCAAGGCCTGTGGAAGTGAGTGACATCATAGCACTGTAGTTCTGAGGGTTCAAGATGGATGCAACAATCTCCTGTTGCTTCTATGAAGGCCGTAATAGACGACATCACCAAACAGCTCCATAGTCACATACACAGCAAAGGAGAGATGTTGTTTACACCTAGTGATGTCAGTGGTATTGAGTGACATCACAGCACAGTGCTAAGGCTCCTGGGCCTGGACACAGCAGCGGCTGCAATATCTCAACGGAGAATACGTTTATATCTATGTGTGTGTGTGCGCATATATATATATATATATATATATATATATATATATATATATTTCTCCGCCGAAATCACTTTTAAACCCATTTCCACCTTTTTTTCCCTTCTCTTCCTCTTACTTTTTTTTCACGTTTTTTTACGTTTTTCTCCTTTTCGCCTCTTTTCTGGGCGTATTATTCTTCTTTTTCTTCTTTTTTTTCGTCTAATGCATACCCCATCAGTGCAGCAATGCTTATTCAATACCGCCAGCAGATGGAGACACTGGGGGATAATTTTCTAAGGATTTATACTGATTTTTCCTGTCTGAATTTGTCGCACAGAAAGTTGCAGGCCAAATATGTGTGACATTTCTGCGACTTTAGCTTCTAGAGCATTTTTACAACATTATACATAGGTGCTGAATACATAAAAAGCGACTGTTCAGCGACAGACAAGTCGCATCGGCTGAAAGTAGGCCAGAATGTCAGTCCATGTTGGAGCAGGTTTAGATACAGTCTAAAGCATAGATCTCAAAGTCTGTGCACAGAATTTAGCAAGGGCCTCGCACCTTCTGATGCATCAGGTAGGTGCACAATAGCATAGCCTAACCCTCTGTACTTTGGTCTATATTGATGCGGGACATAGACAGCCAGCTGATGACCAATCCATTAGTGCAATGGATGGCTGGAAGCATTTGTCTTTGCCTTTGCAATACCACAGAAGCAATGCATGGTCAATGTACAGCAATGACACACCTGTGTGAACAGCCAGGAGACCCCCCCCCCCCATGTTATGTTACATAGTTACATAGTTAGTACGGTCGGAAAAAGACATATGTCCATCACGTTCAACCAGGGAATTAAGGGGTAGGGGTGTGGCGCGATATTGGGGAAGGGATGAGATTTTATATTTCTTCATAAGCATTAATCTTATTTTGTCAATTAGGAACATTCAGCACCCACCCGCTATCAAGGCAGCTGCCTATCATGTCATGCCCTACCTGCACAGGTGTGCTGGCTACTCAAATGATCCAATTAAGGAGGCCATTTAGTCAGCAGCAGCAGAAGTCCTGTGCCTGGACGCTCCAACAGGGGCCAGACACAAGCAGAAGCAGCAGAAGCAGCAGAAGCAGCAGCAGCACCACCTTTTGTTTTTTGGCTGCAGCAGCAGCAAGGCCCACAGGGCTGGCTAGCTGGCTAGCCAGCAAGCAGGTAGCAATGAAAGTAGGAATCTTTCTTTTTAACCCTGTAAGGGGGTGGTGCACTGTACCCGAAGATACTGCCATATCGGGTCAATGCATAGGGCGACGGAAGCAAGCTTCGAAATCGGCCCCCGTTCTCAAAAATCCATTTAATATATGGTCCCCAGATAGGGGACGTATCAGATATTAAACTGATAAGAACAGATACTACACTTGATCTTAGCCAAAAGGCCGAGAAGCGATAACCGTGAAAGGGGCGGGCCCAACAAGGTCCCCTTCATGGGCACTATCACTGCTTGCTGTCAGGGAGGCTGCCAGACAATTTTCCATGCACACTCTGGGCTGGGGGGCAGTCAACCACCAGTACACACAGCAGAACCTAAACCCATACCATTATTGCTAAGCAGCAAGACAGGGGCCCATTGCACTCCCACGGGGCCTTTTTAAATGCAATCCATAACCCGGATTTGCCAGGAACCCTTCTTACTCCTCCTACTTGCATGTGACACTGGGCTTAGGATCTGCATAGGAAACACACACACAAGCACACACCTACCTTTGTTGCCTGCAGATGCCTCCTTGGCTGTCCCCAAACGGTATCAAACCAACACCCACGGGAAGCTGTAAGCATAGAGGACATGCCTGCACCCCATTGGACTTACCTGTGTGGGTTAAATCCGGGTTATTTGACAACCTATGGCGGTGATGGTTCTGCTCAGGCAGAGCAGTGCTGATGCTCCTCATAAAGCTGTCGCTGCTGTGAAGGTTCTAGGTGACATCACAAATCCCTTTGGTTACATACACAACAAAGCTGGGTTGTTGTTGTTTACACTCTGCAAGGCCTGTGGAAGTGAGTGACATCATAGCACTGTAGTTCTGAGGGTTCAAGATGGATGCAACAATCTCCTGTTGCTTCTATGAAGGCCGTAATAGACGACATCACCAAACAGCTCCATAGTCACATACACAGCAAAGGAGAGATGTTGTTTACACCTAGTGATGTCAGTGGTATTGAGTGACATCACAGCACAGTGCTAAGGCTCCTGGGCCTGGACACAGCAGCGGCTGCAATATCTCAACGGAGAATACGTTTATATCTATGTGTGTGTGTGCGCATATATATATATATATATATATATATATATATATATATATATTTCTCCGCCGAAATCACTTTTAAACCCATTTCCACCTTTTTTTCCCTTCTCTTCCTCTTACTTTTTTTTCACGTTTTTTTACGTTTTTCTCCTTTTCGCCTCTTTTCTGGGCGTATTATTCTTCTTTTTCTTCTTTTTTTTCGTCTAATGCATACCCCATCAGTGCAGCAATGCTTATTCAATACCGCCAGCAGATGGAGACACTGGGGGATAATTTTCTAAGGATTTATACTGATTTTTCCTGTCTGAATTTGTCGCACAGAAAGTTGCAGGCCAAATATGTGTGACATTTCTGCGACTTTAGCTTCTAGAGCATTTTTACAACATTATACATAGGTGCTGAATACATAAAAAGCGACTGTTCAGCGACAGACAAGTCGCATCGGCTGAAAGTAGGCCAGAATGTCAGTCCATGTTGGAGCAGGTTTAGATACAGTCTAAAGCATAGATCTCAAAGTCTGTGCACAGAATTTAGCAAGGGCCTCGCACCTTCTGATGCATCAGGTAGGTGCACAATAGCATAGCCTAACCCTCTGTACTTTGGTCTATATTGATGCGGGACATAGACAGCCAGCTGATGACCAATCCATTAGTGCAATGGATGGCTGGAAGCATTTGTCTTTGCCTTTGCAATACCACAGAAGCAATGCATGGTCAATGTACAGCAATGACACACCTGTGTGAACAGCCAGGAGACCCCCCCCCCCCCATGTTATGTTACATAGTTACATAGTTAGTACGGTCGAAAAAAGACATATGTCCATCACGTTCAACCAGGGAATTAAGGGGTAGGGGTGTGGCGCGATATTGGGGAAGGGATGAGATTTTATATTTCTTCATAAGCATTAATCTTATTTTGTCAATTAGGAACATTCAGCACCCACCCGCTATCAAGGCAGCTGCCTATCATGTCATGCCCTACCTGCACAGGTGTGCTGGCTACTCAAATGATCCAATTAAGGAGGCCATTTAGTCAGCAGCAGCAGAAGTCCTGTGCCTGGACGCTCCAACAGGGGCCAGACACAAGCAGAAGCAGAAGCAGCAGAAGCAGCAGCAGCACCACCTTTTGTTTTTTGGCTGCAGCAGCAGCAAGGCCCACAGGGCTGGCTAGCTGGCTAGCCAGCAAGCAGGTAGCAATGAAAGTAGGAATCTTTCTTTTTAACCCTGTAAGGGGGTGGTGCACTGTACCCGAAGATACTGCCATATCGGGTCAATGCATAGGGCGACGGAAGCAAGCTTCGAAATCGGCCCCCGTTCTCAAAAATCCATTTAATATATGGTCCCCAGATAGGGGACGTATCAGATATTAAACTGATAAGAACAGATACTACACTTGATCTTAGCCAAAAGGCCGAGAAGCGATAACCGTGAAAGGGGCGGGCCCAACAAGGTCCCCTTCAT